>NC_056728.1:1866862947-1866906679 GCF_019279795.1 Protopterus annectens
GCATTTAATTCCCTGCTACTTTTCCAGTCATAAATGAAAGAAAAAAAATAATACACATTATGTCATAGATAATCAGTTCCAGCCCTCACCAGATCTGGCTTCTTACTGTGCATTCTGCTCTCTGCTATGACCTTAACAACATATTTTTTACTGCATGCAGTCTGTCATGAAATACTTTCAGTAAGAAAGCATTTGTTTAGAGACCAGCGAGCTTCAGTGTTTTGTTTACTCTGACACATGAATTGACTACAATGTTAGAAATATGTGCATTTCATTTCATATTTAGAAACAGGTACTGGATTTCTTCACAAAGTAATTTTCTTGAAAAATGCAAGATCTACTACTTTGCAAAGGTTTATATATATAATATACTTTAGCATCCTGCTTATTTTATCATGCAATTCTATTTAAAAAAAATAAATGTGGACACTTTCCCAGAATGTTACTCAAGGGTCACGTCTCCCTTCAAATGCATTTTGTTTGTTTGTAGAAAGCTAAACACTGATGTAGGAACTTTTTTTCAAGAGGAGAGGCTCAATTTCAGGTGCAAAAGCATATATATATATATATATATATATATATATATATATATATATATATATATATATATATATATATATATATATGCACACACACACACACACACACACACACACACACACAAATAAACACTTTGGTGATTCCTTCTTTCTTCTTCCCAGCATGTGAGAATGCATAACTAGTTTTAAATAACTATCATAAAACTGAGTTGTGAAAAATATCACTTTCCATTTAATACTATCATATAACAAGTGTACAATATAAATCTCTATCCATCATTTTAATTGAAGAGAACATGTGGGAAGTCAATCTGACTCCTTTAAAAAAATCACTTTTTTGTAAAGTTACTCTACTCACTGATATTTACATGTTTTAAAGGTAAATGTTTCAAATGCAGTTTAATTTGCAGTACATAGAAACCTGCCATTTCCCAATAATTGAAGTGCCCATAAAAGTGTGAGTGAGTGACTATATTACATATGCTACTGGGTGAGTCAACATAGTTCTAAGTACAAAAAAACACAATTTCTACTGTAGGATGTGAGGGCAGGTGTGCAGTGTCATTATCCCCATAGGAAATAATGAGTGGGGTGGGGTGGAGGCTACAGTGGCAGGATTGGGATACTGGATCTTATATGTCCTGTGGGGTATATGGGGTAGTAGCCTTGTGGGAATACCAGAAAGGATGTGCTTAAAAACACATGCACATGCAAAACAGTAAAACCTATCAAACTCATCAACCTTATTTATTTTTATTTATGTATTTATTCTTAGTTTATCATGTAGGTGGACTAGTCTGAGGACCATTTTTAGCCACAACTTGAATAAAAAGGCACAAAATAATACTGCTGAGACAAATTAAATGCCATGGCATGAAACAAAACTGCTTGTGTGATTAAGTTACAGGTTGTTACATTTTGCAGTCACTGAGAACTAATTTCACAAAAGTTGAAACTGTGCATATATGAAAGTAAAGATGGTGACATTTTGCAATGGTATGTAAAATATTTTCACAAAAGTTGACATCTCATCCACAGTTTATTTTAGCTACATGCATAGAAATTGAAAACTATACCACAAATCCATTTAAAACAATATTAAATTCAAATTCTGAAGTACAGTGATAGATATTTCGTTGCTAATGATCAAAATCATATACTCATATTTAGAAAGTAGACATAATCTGTTTTGACATATGATACAAAAGAGTAATGGAGTCTTAAATTCAATTAAGTTATTTAAAATATAGTGCCTGCCTGCTCAAGACACTAGGAAACAACAAGGACATTGTGACAAGCAGAGAATCAATTATGTTCAACAGGCATGAATATCATCAGGTGCTTTGCTGAGATCATAAAATAATTTACTATGCACCAAGGCACTTGACATGGCTGAAGCAAAAACAACAACAAAAAAAAACAGGGGTATGCCAGGCAAATGTAATTACCAACAGGAGCATATGTTGAAATGATGTATGGGCAATATGCTTGCCCATCCCCACAATGACACACACCCTAAACTCTTCCCATCCACCCCACCCTAACACCCCCATGGTCATATGGTCACACACATGTGCATGCATAGAACACCCGTCCCTCAGAGGAGCGCCATCCTAACCCAACAAAAATGCCAGACCCAGTTTACTCATGGTTCATGTATACAATGACTCAGCCAGTATTGTCAGCTCAGGGATAGGACAACCACCCTACACATCAGGCTCCATGATTCAATGGGTATGCAATGCAGGAAGAGCGCTTCTCATCTACTTACAAAGAAGAACTCCATGTATGCATGAATATGTGGATTTCTTATATGGATGTGCAGAGCAATATATGTATTTATGTAGTTTGTCTTACTGGGAAAATAAGTGTGACAGAGTAACTTCTGGTGATACCTATATAAACTATGGAAGCAGTTACAACTTCATTACTAAACCAAAATACTAAATAACAGGATGTCAAATCATACTTACTTCTGTGCCTGGACAGCTACTCCATTCTTATCTGGTACAGGACAATATTCTTTGATACTTCATATGGAGTTGAAAAACAAGAACAGCAAATATCCAATACATCAGTTAAATGCCCAGTAAGTGTCTGTTTACCTATAAGGGAAATAAGAGGACAGAGATCATTTCTGCATACTTACAATGCATCTCAGAGGCCTTGTGTCTGACTGCTTCTTCTCATTGGCTCAGAAAGTCAGGATGGCTATTCCTCTGGTTTTCAAAGTGATGCTGGCACTGTTCTCCAGAAGGGGGTTTGCTTATGGCATCAGAAGCTGCCCTGTCAGGACTGTGCTTGACATTCACTTTATATACTGGTGACCCTAATAGGAGTCTTCAGTCAGGTGCTGCCCTATACCACAGGTGAAGAAAGATTTTGTTTTCTTTGGGGAACTAGATGGGAGCCTTGCTATCATAAGTGCACTTGGAAGCCATGGCCATTCACCTGGTTACAAATCCAGAGAACTGTGGTAACCCTCTCATAGTCATGCATGTTGACATTATTGGCAGTTGACACACCTTGGGTAGCTATGTAATGCATCAGATTGATCAGATTGTACTACCACTATTACACAGAGCAGAAATACATAGAATGACATCATGGTGTTATGATGTCAGATGGTATGTGATGTGGCAGTGTCACTGCAGCACAAGTTTTAAGCATTGTGCCATTGTAAACCCTGTGGGTAACATATAGCCCTATCTGTAGGCCCAAGAATAAAAGCTTCACCCAATAAATGTTGATATTGTTATGCAAGTGTTAGGAGGTGTTCTACTGACTGATAATAATACCCACAGATGTGGAACTAATGTAGTGGCGACCTCTGTGTGATGGGGGTTACTTATGCCACTTGTATCTTGTACTTTTTTGTACTTTACAAGGCCTATACTTACTACTTACTACTGTCACAGTGTTGAGATTTGTGACAAAACTGCTGTGAGTGTAGCATTGTTAGTTGTGCTTTGTGGGGAAGGCATGCCCAGCTAGCACAATGTAAAGGCATACATAGGATGAGGAGACCGGAGTATCAGCTTACTTGTAAGCTTTGGATCCAATAGGTTCTTCAGTAATCACACCTGGCTGGTCTTAGTCAGGAATCAGTGTAAGGGATGTGTATTCCATTGTTTGTTTAACAATCTGGGTTATCACCTTTCTACATATGTGCCATGTTATTATATGTCTGGGCTATGCTATTTCCTTTTATGTATGTGGGTGAAGTAGTGAAAGTCCTATACACATACTCATGGAGGGGGGCATCTAGGTAAAATCTGAGGTGACTGTATTCACATCTTGTGGTATGTCCTGTTGTAGGCCCATGCTTACTTGTGGGATGCAGACACATGCTCACTCATATGAGATCCTGGATACATTGAACCACTTAGAAGTTGTGTATGTCACAGGCAAGAAGGATCCTGAGCACTGGCAATTATATAGCATGCTGGGCAATGTCAACTGTAGAGTCAGGGGCAGTGCCAATGTGCCAGTGAAAATGTTGCAGTCCTACAAACAACACATAAAGCCATTATGCTTAAATATCTGGTTTATACACATACAGGTGCTAGGAGCTGACCCATTTATGCATGTGCCCTGCTTCTTCCTCAGGACACTTTGACACCCCTACCACATGTCAATAAACCACTAGAAGAATGAACACACATAACCCCTCCACATGCATTCTAGCTGTACATGTGGATGGTTCCCCATGCCTGTTGCAATGGAACACAGGTCTTGCCAACTCTGTCCTGCTGCATATGTAGCTGCATTGGTGTATACTTTGTGTGACCTTATGATAAATAACATGCATGTTTCTTTACAATTGCAGATTGTCATGCTTAAAGGTGGGAGGAATTGAAAAAGTAAATTATGCCATGCAGAAAATGACATACTGCTACACACCTACTATCAGTATGACTGGTAGAAGTTCTGTTATGACAGATCTGACCAGGCCTTTTGTGTGCATATCTGATGGAATGTTGTAGATGATATCATATTGTTAGTGGCTAAAACTGGAATTATAAACAAGTCCAAAGAAGGACCACTGATATGATTACTGCAGCACTCCAGGGAAGCCCACCTATTACAGCAGCAGAGACCCATTGGAGGGGTCCACCATCAGAACCACCTCTGACAAAGATGGGGCCATTCTTGGCATGTCAACATAGGCACCAAGCCAAGTTTTGACATCCATGGTGATGTGATAGATGTTAGGGCTGAGTTGCATGTGGCATCATGTATATACATTGGTGATGTACAAGGTGGTATGTCTGAATATGAATTACAATTTTAACTGCTAGTGCAGTGTAAGGTGATAGAAGGTACAGACCTGACTTCTTTGATGAGAATATCAGGCTTACAGATCCAAAAGCTGCCTGCTGAAGGTACATCACACATTACTCTTCTGGCGTACTCTATTATGTAGATGTAGTGTCAGTGGGCTGCAAGTGTAAGCAAAGGTTTCTTCATTAGTTTGGGGAATTATTTTGTGTTTTTACAAGTGCTGTGTTATTAGGGTTCTTCTCCATGGATAAAGAACTGCCTGGTGTTGGAGAACTGTCTGGCTTTAATAATTATGCTAAACAAGTCCTGGCATAGTAAGGAATCGCTGTATGAATGGGAGACCTGGACAATGTGATTGCCACATCTCCACTCCCTTCCATGGACACAGCTTCCATACCTGTGCAACTCACCCCACAAACACAGGATGACACTGATGGACAAGAAGATGGTGGCACATAATCTCAGGTGCTGTTATGATCACCAGCAGCACAGTCCCCCTGGTTGCTACAAGCTTCACTGAGTGAGATGACAATGACCTCAAAGGTTGATATGCCAGTGGCCAAACACATGTACATCCTACTTATTCCTGATTTTCTCATCATTTGTTGTATTCTCTTCTTGCTTCCCTTTTTTGTCTCTATCCTGTATTACAACCTTCAATCTCATCACAAAACATACCAAACACATGCACAAAAAGGATGTGTGATGATGTCAGGAGTGGTGTATGATGGTACACTTTACTGTAATCCCTCTAGCCTGTCTGAGTTTCACATTGTCTATACTCAGGTATTTCAAATAGGTATCTGTATGTAGTAGTCATATTCCTTTCTCCATTGTGCTGTGCATCCATGCTGTGTTTACCAGCTCCCTGTGCAGTGTTCTGCAGTTTCTGTTGTTTTTGTTGACCACTTCTACACTCAACCTTCAGCAGTCATAGCCTTACTTTGAGCCATAAGACATTCTTCTGCATATAGTTTGACTTGAGTCACAATAATAATTCATTACCCTAGTATTACTGTCTATGCAAGTGATTTCATGATGACTACACTAGAAGCTTGTAAAAGTCACTATTTACAACAGCCGCCTGTGGTTGTGTTTCACTTGTTATGGTCTTCCTGTGGATCACTAATGTGACCATGATGAGGAGCTGCTTGTCTTGCACACTGGCCTGGCAGTAGACATTTCTAATAAGTCTCTGGGCTCATTGTGCACATTGTGGACTTGGCTGTAAATGCAGATGAGACATTTCTGAATCTCCAAGGCTATCTTTTAATAAAATGCTAAATAGTGAAAGGATAAAGAATCATAGGAGGTTACTAGGCTATTGGCCTTGAGGCCCTTATAAGCCTAGCCAAGAGTTTAGCCCATGTTTAGACAAATCAGCACCTGATGCCCCTGCCCAGCAGGGACATGGGTGGACTCTCAGGGGTATATTTTCTGTTTCCCATCCAGTTATCCAGGTTGCGCTTAAAAAGGAGTAAAGAGGTACTCTGCTTGATGTGGAGAGGGAGTCTATTCCATAGATGGGGGAGTCTCTGGAAAACAAATTTGTCTCGTCAACAAGTCTTGTTGATGTCACAGACCAGGTTGAGGCCGCGTGTGTGGGTTACTCGAGTGGAACTTGACTCGCGGATATGCAGCAGTCCCATCAAGGTGGGGTCTGTGAACATCCTGTATGCCAGACAGAGGTCACCTCTGAGGAGTCTGTATGAAACTGAGTAGAGGGATAGGGCTTTCACCCTATCTGTGTATAGTAGATGTCTGAGTCCCTGGATTCTCCTGATGAGGAACCTCTGTGGTCTCTCCAGCAGCTGCATGTGGTTTGTGAGGTACATGCCAAAAGGGGCATTGTACTCAATAATGGGCCTTATAAGGGAAGAATACAGGGATGTTATGACCTGCTTGTCCCTGGCTGAGATACCCTTACTTATGAGGTGGGCCATGTCAAAGGTTTTCCATACAACGGAAGCAACATGGTGGTCAAAAGTCAGGTTGCTATCAACCTGGGTGCCCAAATCCCTCACAACTGATTGAGTGCTTAGGACATTGTTATTAATGTGATAATTTGTGGGGACATCACTCTCCCCAAAGGGGATGATGATGCATTTTTTGGTATTCAGCTTGAGGCCATGTTTCTAGCACCAGTCATTTGTCTGACTGAGACCCTCTTGGAGGATGTCCACATCACTAGGGGAATTGATGACAGCACCCAGCTTGCAGTCATCTACAAACTTGCTTAGCCATAGCCCACTGGTTTTGGCCCGCACCTCAGAAAAGCATATCCCAAATAACAGGGGCCCCAAGACCAAACCTAGGTTACGCCGGTTGTTACAGGTCTGCTGCTTGAAGTGGCTTCCCCTATTTTGACTACCAGCCAGTTTGCTACCCATCTGGTAACATATGGATTGATGTTGAGTTGAGATAGTTTATCTATTATGCCTGAGTGGAAAATAGTGTTAAAGGCTTTGGCCAGGTCAAGGTAGGTGGTGTGCACCATCTTCCCTCTCATCCATGGCTTTGGTGACTGTCTCAAAGAAGTCAACCAAATTTAGCAGACATGACCTACCCTTGATTAAGCCAAACTGTGTGGCATCAAGTGTTTGGAGGTTGCCAATGTCCTTGTTGCTGAGGTCCATGATAAGCCGTTCCATGGCCTTGCACATCAGGCTAGTTAGGCTGATGGGTCTATAATTTCCTGAATTGGTGGACACTCCACCTTTGTGTAAAGGGATGACAGTGGCTGTCTTCCACTCAGTGGGACTAAGCCAGTACCCAGGCTTTGGTTGAATAGGGTGCCTAGTGGTGTTGCAAGTTCCTGCCTGAGTTCACGTAGGATGCAGCCTGGGATGTTATCGGGTCCCATGGAGGTGGTATGTTTTCTCTTTGAGAGAGCAGTGATGACCTGTTCCATAGATATAAGGGGAAGGGGGCGGGCACTGGGGATGTCCTGATTTACTGATGGGAGGACAGAGGGGTAAAGTTTTTGCTGAATCTGTCAGCCAGCAAGTTTGCTATATCTACAGCATTTGTATATGTGGTGTCCTTGACCACCAGTTCTGAACAGATCTGGGTCCTTCTTTTGAGATTGCGGACATATGTGAAGAAGGCCTTATGATTGCCTTTAGTAGATATGGCCAATGGATATTTCTAGTCTAAATGACATTGTTCGTATTATAATTTCAAAAGTATGATAAGAAAATGTTGTAATCTATTATATAACAAAAAGTGTGAACTAAAGCCTGCAATTAAAAATATTAAGGGCTGCTTTTTTAACAAAAATGGTGGGATTAAGAGAGAGAGAAATATTGTGAGAGTTTTTTTTGTTTGCTAGTACTGTATCAAAGTGTATTTTTATTAGATTTTATAATTGTATTGTATTTTGATTATAATGTTTTACTAAAATTAAGAATTCCTTCTTTTCCTAGCGACAATGATTTAAAGTACTCCAATCCTAATGTGAATACTCTGGAGGATGCTAGGGATGAGACAACGCAAGATGTTACTGGACTTGATGAAAATATCTGATACTAATATGAAGAGGATACAATATAAATTGTACTGATGGAAGGAAATAGTAAGGAAGTGAGATGGATATTTCCAATATTTATTTATTCCAGTTTGATGACCCCATTTTCAGTGGAGGCCTGGGGAGAAAAGCTCCACAATACATAGTTTAGTTACATGAATTAATTACAAAGAATCTTTGCATTACAAACAACAGGTAGCATTTAGAAAAAGAAAACAAATAATTACAATTTTGTTTAGGCGAGAAAGACAGGCATATAGCATGGTGGCTACATATTACAGTTTAGTTATTTATACAATCTACATTTGTGAGTGAGGTTAGCTTGGCGTGAAGATTAGCCAGGAGTATACGTGGAGGAGACCTTGAGAGGTATGGGGGGAAGAGTACAGTTGCATTTTCTGCTTAAATAAAGATAAGAATGAAGTAGAGTTTTAAAGTTTTCAAGGTTGTCACATGTCTTCAGTGAAGAGGGGAGAGAATCCCAGTTTTTAGCTAAGGAGAAGGATAGCAGAAGCTGACCAGCTGGGTTTGTGGATGGTGATTAGGTTTTGGTGGGTAGATGTAAGGGTTCTATGGGAGGTATTGGTTGTAGAATATTGGATAGAGCAGGGCACATAGTAGGCTGGAACAGTAATCTGTGGGCTGTGGTGATTTGGAGAAAGTCTAGTTGGTTGGGGAGTTCAAGCCAATTTAATGAGTGAAGGGAGGTACAATGATGGGAGGAGGATTTGGCTTTGGTAGCAAATCTGGAGATTTTATTGTAACAGACTTCAGTTTGGAGGAGAGAGTAGAGGATAAATTAGTAAGCAGAGGAGTGCTGTACAGTAGAGAGGGAAGGAGATAGGTAGTGGCAAGAATTAGTCTGGTGGCAGGAGAGAAGAAGTAGCTGTTTCTGTAAAGTAGGCTGAGTTTTATGTGTGTTTTCTTAATGTTTAGCTGGACATGAGTGTTAAATTTCAGATGTTTATCAATGGTGACACCAAGAAGTTGGCGGAGGGAATGACCTCTATAATGAATTTGTTTTGGCTGGTAATTTGAAGTGAGTTGTTGTCAACAGGGGAGGTTTTTGAAGGAGAGAATAGAAGGATTTTAGATTTGTTGGCATTTAGTGAGGGATGATTTTGGAGCATCCAGTTTTCGGTGATTGAGAAAGCTGTTTATGTCAGTAATTGGTGTTCTGTTAGGTTAGAGGTGCTGCAGATCAAAGTAGAATAGTCAGCATATTGCACAATTTTGATATTGGGTATGGCTTTGTGAACGTTATTAGTAAAGATATTGAATAGCACGGGGACAAGTATGGATCCTTGGGGTACTCCAGTGGGAGTAGGAAGGAAAGTGGAGGTGCCTTGGCCCCATTTTACAGCCTGAAACTTGTCTGAAAGATAGCTGGAGAACCAGGAAAGTGTCTTGTGGGAGAGATTAAGATTAGACAGATGATTTAGGAGGTGGGTATGGGAGATGGTATCGAAAATTTTAGATAAATCCAGCAGAACTGTAGATACTATTTTACCAGAGTCACAAGCTAAATTAACAGTATGTAAGAAGGAGAGAAGGGCAGTGTTGGTACTGTGTCCTGGGTGGAAGCCGTGTTGGGTAGGACAGAGTAGCTGGTGTTGGTAAGGAATGGCATGAGCTGAAGGTGGATGCATTTTTCAAGCAGTTTGGTGATTGGGGAGAGGATGGCTATGGGGTGGAAATTTGTGACGTTACAGTTTTTGCCACACTTGTGAAGTGGAAGAATATAGACAGCGCACCATAGTTTGGGTACATAGGATTCAAGTAGGGATATATCTATCAGGATACTGATAGGGAGAGCAATTCCATCGGTGGCTATTTTTAAGAAGGAGGATGGATTGTTGTCAGGGGCATTAGAGCATGGTTGAGAGTAGATTCTTTATAAGGTAGGTGGAGACGGGTTTTGAGTTCAAAGATAGGGGGAGAAGAGGGTGAGGAAGATTGAGTGTAGTGGTGTAGAGGGTTATTGTTGGTAAAGGTCTTGGTCAGCTCAGCAATAGAAGTGGTGAAGAAGGAATTGAATAATGAGGCAATTTCAAGGTCATATTTGCTGCTGTCAAGACAGGGGTTGATTTTAGTACCTGGGCTAAAGAGGGAGTTAATTGAGTTCCAAAATTGTTTGGGGTGTCAATAGCTATTGAAGAAGGAACATGCATTACTGGAAGTCAACTAGAGAGGTGGTGACAATATATTCTTTATCATGATTAAAGAATGGCTTGACATCTCAGGAAGTAAACATCAAAATGTGTTGAATATGATAGTAAGAAATTAAATGAGGGGGAAAAAGATGTAGCTTTAGAAGTCTAGCATGTAAGCATGTCTGTATTGAACAGCTTGTCTTATGCTAAGTATATGGGCAATGAAAACTGTGCTCCAGAAGTTATAGATTTTGGGATTCAATAACTAGGCCTCTAGGAGTTCACTCTCAAGATTTTTATATATTGGTACATTTAGAGAGCTTGTTTCTGACACTTGAGAAGCTGAAGACTTTGGAGAGAAGTGATTACAAAATTTGAGACTAAATAAAATAATTTACTTTGCAAGGACTGATATTTTGGATGAATGTGACAGTTAATGAAAACTGGATAGTTACTTTAATAATCCTCAATAGTTAAGTATAATCAGAGACTCATTGAGTTTATTGAATGGGAGAGTGGAGAATTACATTTCCTTGAAAGTAGAAATTGCAAAGCCTGCTCAAATTCTCAATATAGTGTATGAACATAATATTTGTATTGCTCATTTTTGAAGGACAACCTAAATGCTGTTATAACTTAGTAGAATTAGGTCACTTGATACATACTGTAATAAAAGATGATATAACAGTTTTGAGAAATGGGGTCACATTGCAATGGATGTATTTGTCTACATGTGGGACATTTGAGGACCTGATTGTTTACATGGGAAACCAAAAGCAAGAAATAAATAAAAAAGATAAATAAAAAGATATAAATGGTAATGAGAAATATGTGGAAACAAAAGAGAATTAAACATTTCAAAAATATGTATTAAGAAGTTAAGGGGAAATAAGATTGTAGAAATAATTAATAGTTTCAAGTCACTTCTGAATGAAGAAATATAAAGTCAGAAGTCAGTGAAGCCATGACAGCTTTAGAAACATATTTCACTGACCAGAAAGCAATACAAATGAAAAAAAATGGAGAGTTAAATTAATACATTTTAAGAAAACATAGAAACAGACTTTTGAAACAGTAACTGTGAAAGTCAATAGTAAGGCATGAGTTTAAGCTGTATTACATTTATCAGTTTGAAACTGAATAATAAAGATGCTTCTTACATGAAGATAAAACTTTATTGATACACCAGAAATATATGGATTTCAAAACCAATGGGAATGCTAGATGATTTGTTCATTTTGAGTGGAATATTTTTTCAGTATGTTCTATACTAGTAAATAAATTTTAGCCAGGGTGAGATGGCATTGTAAAATCTGAATTTCATCATTAGTGAATGAGGATGACCTGCTTTGTGAATTGTGGATAAAAAATAAACATGTAGATTTATTGGGTTGTATGCTTAGACATGTGTAAAGATGAGATGAGAGGCATGCACTTTAGCACAGTGACAACTATATTTACTTGCAATTACAAAAGTTATATGGTTTGGAATTTTTAAATTGATAAAGGACATGGGTAGAAAACAAAGTGAAGATGTATTGAAAGGTAAAGAATTAAAAAAATGCATGAGTCCTAGGAAATTGTTAATGAGTAATACACTTATAATGGGTGATAGGTTTCTAATTATTTTGTCTTCAGTTAACAGAAAATGACAGATAAAGGCCATATGGTATGAATTAAGTAGGCGTGAATGCTCAATAGAAAAAGGGAAAGGTATAGCTAAACTGGATAATATATTTGTTTAAAGAGGAAATTAAAGACTGTAATGATTGTTTATAGGTAAAGTATTGTACTATGATTGAATATAATTGAATTGAATGGTCCTAACAACAAATTAAAGACGACTATAGAATTTAGATCAGTGAAATTAAAAACAGTTGAGATAGGGTTCTGCAAATGTAATAAAATGGTTATTTATGAATTCAAAATAGAATAAATGAGATTACTTTAATCAAGAAGAACATTAGTTAAAATAAAAAAGAAAGAAAGAATAGTTGAGTTGAGACACATGATTTTCAGTTAGTGAGAACCATTTTTTATTATTATTAAATGCTAAACGGAGAAAAAAAGAGTGTCATGAAGAGAGTAAGTGACAGAGAATGGGAAATAAATGTTAAGTAAGGGTTAATTACATTTCACAAACTCTATTTATAACACCAATGTTTGGGGAAAACAGGAGTGGGGAGTTAAATATTAAATAAGTGGTTGGAAAAGAGGAAACAGATTGATAAAGGAGAAATTTAGTTCAGATGAGTTATGAAAGTATTTAAGGAAATTAAACCTGAAAGCATCAGGGATAAATAAGCTGGCTTTTGGATACTATAGGCAGTTGCAAAGAAGGCAGAAGAAAGTTATACTAGAAGTTTTAAATGCATTGTAAAAATGGTGGATAAAAAATTATACTACATATCGGTGTGGCTTATATGAAAAGTAAGTGAATAGAAGGAGTTGTCAAATTCAATACTAATAATTTTTAATTAAGTTATTTTAAATATTTTGCAACTTATATAAAAGGGAGGAGTAGGCAGTTTTGTAGAATATGAGATTTATAGGATAACTAAGTTAAAGAGGCAAAACAAATGTTAATGTTAATAGGATGACTAAGTTAAAGAAGCAAAACAAATGTTGTTAATGTTTTAAAAATAGTAAATTATGTTAAAAAGGAGAAAGAGTAAGCCACTAAAGGAATGTGTGATACCTCTAAAGCTCAGAAAGGTGTGTCATTACCAGCTTATGAAAAGTTTGTAAAGTTATAGTGTTGGCATTCTTTTAGTCTGAAGGACAATATTTATGGAATTATATATATGGTATAATGTAGTGTTATGAGGACATACCTCCAATGTAGGAAAAAAGAACTGTAGTTTGAGTCTTTTGTGGTAAGTAATGTGACAGCTCATAACAACAGTGGGGAAAGTAGAGAGATTTATAATATTCTTAAGCATGACTTGGGATATGCTCCCAAGACTGTGTGATGATTGAAGAAATAGCTTATGTTATGTTTTGAAACAAAATCAAGGTCTTGTGAGTAATGGAAGGGAAGTGGGCTGTGCAATTATATTACATTTTAAAATAGAGAATGAAAAGTGGGTTATTTCATATTTTGGAACATTACCAAAGGCATAGCAATGGAGGCATCTGGGAGGGGGCTATTGTTATGTGACCAAGAAAACTGGAATAGAACAACAGAGAGTGGTGGAGGTAGAGAGGTTGCTTCACTGCTCATGTCATAGTATTTTATGTTACCTCATTGCACAATTTCTGGGATATGCAGTGTAGGCCTCCAGAATTCAGCTGGGGAGGAATGTTAATTTATTCAAATAGCACAATGCTCCCTGGTCCATATATGCTCATGTTATGTCATTCTTAATTGTTCAGTGCAAACTTACATTCTGTATGAACTCAACAGAATATATTTTCTTTGGAAATGTGTTGAATGTGAAGGGAAAAGTGCATACAAGACTGAAACTGTGTTCATTTCAGAAATGCAAGATATATCAGCCATATGAACAGTGATGGATTTTTATTACATCAGAGATGCAGATCAGTGAATATTGCGGAGCAATCATACACTAATAGGAAAAGACAAACACAAATGCAGATAAATAATTTTTAAATAAAGGAAATTTTATCAACAAAACATATATGCCTACATTCAATGTTCACAAAAATGCAATGTTATACTTCACAATGAACCACAGGAAGTCAAAAATTAATAAAAGGAAATCCCAAAATATTATTTGCAAGATAAATGTAAGTGTAAGCACATTAGTATTAACCATGGCTGTTCAATGTTCCTGGCTTTTGGATACTATAGGCAGTTGCAAAGAAGGCAGAAGAAAGTTATACTAGAAGTTTTAAATGCATTGTAAAAATGGTGGATAAAAAATTATACTACAAATCGGTGTGTCTTATACGAAAAGTAAGTGAATAGAAGGAATTGTCAAATTCAATACTAATAATTTCTAATTAAGTTATTTTAAATATTTTGCAACTTAGATAAAGGGGAGGAGTAGGCAGTTTTGTAGAATATGAGATTTATAGGATAACTAAGTTAAAGAGGCAAAACAAATGTTGTTAATGTTAATAGGATGACTAAGTCAAAGAAGCAAAACAAATGTTGTTCATGTTTTAAAAATAGTAAATTATGTTAAAAAGGAGAAAGAGTAAGCCACTAAAGGAATGTGTGATACCTCTAAAGCTCAGAAAGGTGTGTCATTAGCAGTTTATGAAAAGTTTGTAAAGTTATAGTGTTGGCATTTTTTTAGTCTGAAGGACAATATTTATGGAATTATATATATGGTATAATGTAGTGTTATGAGGACATACCTCCAATGTAGGAAAAAAGAACTGTAGTTTGAGTCTTTTGTGGTAAGTAATGTGACAGCTCATAACAACAGTGGGGAAAGTAGAGAGATTTATAATATTCTTAAGCATGACTTGGGATATGCTCCCAAGAGTGTGTGATGATTGAAGAAATAGCTTATGTTATGTTTTGTAACAAAATCAAGGTCTTGTGAGTAATGGAGGGAAGTGGGCTGTGCAATTATATTACAGTTTAAAATAGAGAATGAAAAGTGGGTTATTTCATATTTTGGAACATTACCAAAGGCATAGCAATGGAGGCATCTGGGAGGGGGCTATTGTTATGTGACCAAGAAAACTGGAATAGAACAACAGAGAGTAGTGGAGGTAGAGAGGTTGCTTCACTGCTCATGTCATAGTATTTTATGTTACCTCATTGCACAATTTCTGGGATATGCAGTGTAGGCCTCCAGAATTCAGCTGGGGAGGAATGTTAATTTATTCAAATAGCACAATGCTCCCTGGTCCATATATGCTCATGTTATGTCATTCTTAATTGTTCAGTACAAACTTACATTCTGTATGAACTGAACAGAATATATTTTCTTTGGAAATGTGTTGAATGTGAAGGGAAAAGTGCATACAAGACTGAAACTGTGTTCATTTCAGAAATGCAAGATATATCAGCCATATGAACAGTGATAGATTTTTATTACATCAGCGATGCAGATCAATGAATATTGCGGAGCAATCATACACTAATAGGAAAAGACAAACACAAATGCAGATAAATAATTTTAAATAAAGGAAATTTCATCAACAAAACATATATGCCTACATTCAATGTTCACAAAAATGCAATGTTATACTTCACAATGAACCACAGAAAGTCAAAAATTAATAAAAGGAAATCCCAAAATATAATTTGCAAGATAAATGTAAGTGTAAACACATTAGTATTAACCATGGCTGTTCAATGTTCCTTCACATGTTTCAAAAGTTATAATATTCACTGTAACATCTTGTGTAATTGTCCAGCAGGTATGTCTTGTAACTGATTTAGACATCTGTTTTATTCATTCTCTATCAAACTCCTTGTTAGATTATCCCGTAGGCTCTCATTTTTTTCTTAATTACATTTCAATTTGGCTTTCCACATCAATAAGCCATTATTATTCCAATCTAGTTTTAAAGCATATATCTAGACTGATAGAAGATGAGGTCTCTTAGGTTTTTTGCATTTATTCATTCAACATCCAGACCCGATACCCTAATGTTTCTTTGAGTAACGCTTGTGTTTACTTAGATCTGTCCACATACAGAGGTTTTATTGACTTCTTGTCAAATGGCTTTCTAAAAATGAAACCTGAAGCTGTAGCAAACGTACTTTCTGTTCTGTTATCTTATGTTAAACCTACAGTAATGTGCATGCTTTTCTGACCTTTATCAAGATGTGTATGCTCTTTCCAGGTGGTTGTAGTGCAAGGTCGTTAAACCTACTTTTTGTGATGGTGGTTTTTCTTTGTACACAGACTGCTACACAAAACCTATTGAAACTCTTTGTAACTACACACTGCATATTAAGTAATACAGTAAATAAACTAATAAGATTCATAATAATAACAAAGTGTTACAAATCCAGGGTTTTATTTATCTTCTGAGAAATAGAACTGGATCAGACCATGAAAATCTTGATTTAGCCATAACTGTGTTCTTGAATGTGACAATTGGTTTTGTAAAATATCCATCTAAATCAAGGTTAATTATGTATGTAGCCATATGGATGTGAGTTAACTATGGGTATTGCTTACATCTGTATTTCTTAAGGTGTACTTAATGTAACACCTCATATTTTGGAATGTGGCAGCTGACAGTTGCAAGTAACATGCCTTTTCAGGTGGTCTCATTATGTTCCTTAGACATTATGAGCCTCATTTATGCATGATATGAATGATTTAGTGCTAACAAATCAGTGCATTTTGCTGTCCCAGATGTACACTTGCATTATACTTTGTTAACAATCTATACCATGTTAGTGTCTTGTTTGGCAGTCTTTGAGGAACCTGTTTTCTCAGCTGACTTGCACATTAGTTTCCATGCATAAATTCCTAGACAGGCTGATGGATTTTGAAAGTACAAATGTATTAATTTGTATATCTTTTTTGGTGTGGGATGGTTTTCCTCTTCTTTTGGCTTTTTCCCAGTTAGGGGTCGCCACAGCGGATCACCCGTCTGCTCATGATTGGCAGTAGAGTTTTACGGTGTTGAGTTGCCAGCCCAGAGCCCAACCTTCCACAGAAGGCACACACACGCAAACACTCATGCCTATGGCCAATTTAGAGTTTCCAATCCACCTACAGCATGTCTTTGGGGATGTGGGAGGAAACCGGAGCACCAGGAGGAAACTCACATGACCACAGGGAGGACATGCAGACTCCGCACAGAAGGCACTCCAGCCAAGGATAGAACCAGAGAACCTCTTGCTGTGAGGTGACAACACTAACCGCTGCACCCCCGTGGCTCCCCTGGTGTGGGATGGTATTAGGGTAGGCATATTCACTGCTCCCATCCTATGTCGGTGACGCAATGGTGCAGTAATTAATGTTATTGTCTCACAATAAGACGTTCTCTGGTTCAATTCTTGGTTGTGTTACATCCTGTGTGGAGTCTGCATGTCCTCCCTGTGTTCATGTGGGTTTCCTCTTGGTGCTCTGGTTTCCTCCCACATTTCAAAGATGTGTTTGGAGCATTTCTCCCTGGGTCTCTGCTGAAAATATGCTCTATGCCAGTCGGATTTTCCCAGTAAACAAATGTTCAGCTATTTTGATGTGCTCACTAGACAGATTCTTTGTGTAATATTTTTTCACATTTGATACCTAAGTTTCTATGACTCCTACAAGACTTACAAGACAGTTACAAAGTGTTTGGATTACATACAATAAATAAAGATAACAAATGATCTTGTGTTTTGTGTTATGGAGAACTGTGAGCAAAAGTAGTGACAAAAATAGGTGGTGAAATTTTATGTATAAATAAAATTAATAAAGTATGATTGACTAATTTAAAATAGACTCCTTTCTGAGAACTGTTAATTCCCCATTTATGTTTTATCATGAGCTAACACTTTAACCCATTAAACTCATATGGTTTAGCCTATGACTGATCATAATAGAATGCTAGCACATCGCTTGTAGGCATACCTCTCAACTGTCCAGATTTCCACAGAATAGCTAGATTTTTTAATCATATTTTTAGTATGTTCCTCGTAAAAGTTTTGATTTTCTGGCAAATCATTGAGGACTGAAGTCAAAACAATGATGGCAGATATTTGAGTTCCACAGTGCATACCCTTAAGAAAATTCATACTAATGCAAAACCTGTCATTATATCAGTTTTCTAAGTTCATAAGAACAATATTTAGAAATTGTCTCCATTTATGATCATTGATGTCTACATTATTTTTGACTTTATCCAGATTTCTTGTACTAAGAGGTTGAACGTTATGCCTGTATCTACAAGGTAGCATGGTGTTTGATGGCATTTCCAATTTCAGATGTTTGTTAAAAGATCATCAACACAACAAACTGTTGCATTTATACAACTGGAAGAAATCAATGTAGTTTTTATAGATAGGAAGCACATAGCGTTGGATATAGTGACGTGCTTTCATAGAGGGAAAGAATAACTATTAATGACTTATATTTTCCAGCTAGCCTACATAACCCACATTACTTGTTTATATTAAAAACTCAAGAGCTGGTTCTGTTATCTCTCCACTTCATATACTATAAAGTACAAACTTAAAAAAATAGGAGTTTACCCAGACACTGTGCATTGCCATGATATTCACTAATCTTGCATGCTGTTGTTCAGCAGGGTACTTGGATTCTTTATTAAAGGGCAAACCATTTACATGATGTAGTAATGCTTACTAATGATTTTTCCTGGTAAAATCATATACAATATGCATTTATTATTCATTTCATTTTTAAGTTCAGACACATGTCCCACTCTGCTTATCATAACAGTATATTAAATAAATAATCTGCCTGACTCCATTTGGGATAATGTTGTCGTAATTCAAGCTATGAACTGATATAAGAGGATGCTGTGATTTATCTAGGGTGGTTCATAAAATTTTTTTTAATCCTCACTGGACAAGAAAACGCAGGAGTACTTAATTTTCAACCCCCCCGCCATGAGATTTAGTGGGATAAATTGCACCACTTCATATAGCAGGATTTATATATCCTTTGCAGGATATAAGCAGTGTGCCCCAATCTGTTTTAAAATTAAGATAATCTCTGCAGTGTAAAAGGTAATTCTTTTAGCAAGTTTATTTTCTGTGCTTCAGAAAGTTCTAGATGGAGTGGAGAAGAGATGCTTTGCATTATGGCATTCTGCTTACAAATTGCAAAAATCCTTTCACCTTGCTGCAGCAGTGCAGTAAATGGACATGCCAGAAAGTTGAGAAATACTTTTTTGTAATATACTGCAGTACCTGATCAACGGCAGAATAATAGCTACATATCACACATCGTCTAACTTACTTGTAGCACTGTTGAAGGAAGTTTAGGCTTGTATGATGTATTCTGGTGTCATTTTTTGTGGAATCTGCATGCCCTCCATGTTTTTTATATGGGTGTTTTGTGGGTGTTGCAGTCCTCTCCCACTTTCCAAACATGTGCATGTGTGTGTGTGTGATTTTGTGTGTGTGTGTGTGTGTGTGTGTGTGTGTGTGTGTGTGTGTGTGTGTGTGTGTGCGTGCGTGCGTGCGTGTGTGTGTGTGTGTGTGTGTGTGTGTGTGTGTGTGTGTGTGTGTGCCTGTGTCTATGGTTCTGTGTCCTGTGATAGCCTGGTGCCTTTTTGCATGTCTTCCTTTCCCATGACCCAGAATTGGATAAAGCAGATAATCACAGTCAATGAGCAAATACATTATGACCATACCAAAATAGAGAAAACAAGATGAACAGTGGTATACAAGAGTATGTCTCTGCTTAAGAAACACTGTTCACTTGAAAAATATTTTTGGTTTATCTGAATTCTTTTTCCCAAGCCTCCAAGGACTCTGCAGTATTGTTTACATATTGTTAATACTTGTTTCTTTCAGAGTTTATTTCAGTAATTCTTGCACTGAGTTGCACTTTGCACCTTGTATGTATATGCATATATATAGATTTACTTTTTTGTCTTGTTCTTAGTAATTGCATATACTGCATGTTGTTTGTCTTATTCTTAATAGTTGTATGTATGTCATTTACATAATTCATACTTGGAGAGTCACTGAGCCCAGAGTCAAATTCCTTGTATGCGTGCATACTTGGCCAGTAAATGTGATTCTGATTCTGAGAAAAATAATTTGCCACTTCACCTGTATATTAGAAAATCTGTTTTAAGAGAGTAGATGAATAATACAGTACAGTTTTTTATGTTCATTTTTAATTTTAGTTAGGCACACATTTATGATGTCAGCTTCATTTGGCTAGCCATTATCAGAAATGAAAGAATTACGCACCATAATCATCATAATCTGAAGATGCAAAGGGTATGGCTCAGGTCAATATGAATATATTTTTTTTCCATAAAGATAGATGTGAATGCTTTGGGTAATTTGTTTTTTAGGTCATTCTAACAGTGGGAAATACTAGAATAGATGGGACAGACATAAGACAATTGTACAGAGGAAAAGTACAATGTGGTTTAGTGATAACTGCTAATTACTAAATAAAGATAGTACTTGACATATTGGGTAGGGCAAGCTGTTCAGCTTTCCTGTTTGGGCATACATTTATGTCAGCAGTTTTGATAGAGTTTCTCTTTATGTAGTCACATGCTTGCATAAAAGTTTGTGCATCTGACTAATTTCCTGATGTTGCATAATACTAATACTATGTCAGCTCTATTTTTGTCATTTAACATTTCTGTTTATTCCATTCCTGACAGTGCTGTATCCATTTTAAGCTTACTGAAATTCAGCTCCTGGCTTTGCTGGAGTTAAAGTAATTACCTCTCTACTAGCAAAGTGTGCTATACATGAGTCACTGATGGCTTTTATTTCAGAAATTCTATTTTTCACTTTAATACACACACACACACACACACACACACACACACACACATATATATATATATATATATATATATATATATACATATGTACATATATATTTATTTATTTTCTTTGGGGGGGTGATAAATGTGTATTAGGCTCCTATGGGTGGTAGTACAGTAAAAATGATCAAACTCTCACTGTTTATCTATCATTCCATCATGGCCATCTCCCATATTCCTTTCCGTTTTCGTCTCATTTCCTTTTGGTGATTTATCTTTTAAACAAATGTTATTGTCATTCTAAGATACTTTATTATAGTGGTCTTTAATTAGTCCTGAATAACAGTATAGACATTTAACGCAAAAAAACTATTGAATATATAAACAAGTTAATTTGTGTTGTTGTACAACTATCTCTATTTACACTTTGGGGATGACAGCATTTAGTGGGTGTGGTACTCCTACCTTTACAAATTGACAGTCAGACTAAGAATAGACGCGACAATGCTTTTCACAGCATTAGTGAGTTATATAACATATAACTGTACTGCATTTATGAAAGGAGCATAAATTAGAAGGAAGCCTAGTCCATACCACAACTGAAGAGTCAATCCAGTCTTTGCTAGGATATAGATTTTAGTAACTATATATATCTATCCTTCTTGCCTCCCCATAAAGCATGGCTACATAGAAAATGCATTATTTAAAGTTTGCAAAATTTAAAATGATAGCGCATATAAATGCAACACAAAACACTGCACACATATTGCAATTGAAACAATGACATCAGATGATATTAATGCTAAAAGAAAAAAAAGAGTAAAGCAAATGAGCCTTTGATATATCATACAACTACTGCAGACCTGCATACAATTAGTGCTGAAAGTTTTATATGCAATAAATCATCATAGCTGATAATAAATGCAATAGTGAACTTTGTAGAACATAAAGTCATGTAAAACCTGAGTTATAATTTTGTAATGGTCATCAGTAGGATTCAAAGAGTAATGATTCAGAAATAGTCATTCTTAATTCTAAATGAATACTGTGACAAGAAAGAACATAATATATTTCAGCCAAACTGCTGGTCTTCTAAAATGGGCAGCAGTCAGCAGTCTTCATTATATGTAAAATTATTCTGTTAATTTTTTATTTAGGCAGTTTATTTGTTGTAGAACCCTGAAACAGAAAGCATTATGACATATACAAAAGTGCTATGATGATGACAAGACATCATGCTGATGTATTAATGTTTACATTACTGTCACTGGTGTTTCTGTCTCTGTCTTATCTTAAGGAACTTAAGCTGTTTGGGCTGGATATATGTAGAGTAAATATCTTACTTGAAAGTATTTTATAGGGGATTATACTTTCCTTTGATCCTGCTGACCTGCTTTCCCGGGCTTGATACTGTGATTTGGATTTTACAACATTCACTTTTTGAATAAAACATGTGTGAGTACAATTAATTAACATTCTTAACTGATACCAGTGGCATTACATGAGGCTAAGAGATAGTGATGGTGAATATACTGTCAATAAGTATTGTTCACAGCAGATAGTACATGGGTATTTTGCACCCATAGCACCACCCTCCTACTTTAAGAAGTGTTTTAAGAATCTAACTTTTAAGATGTCATATATGCATCTTGTATCTGTACTCAGCTGCATTGTTTACCCCTATGTCAAGTCCATATCAGAAACTGTAACTTGTGTGTGAGTGTGTGTGTGTGTGTGTGTGTGTGTGTGTGTGTGTGTGTGTGTGTGTGTGTGTGTGTGTGTGTGTGTGTGTGTGTGTGTGTGTGTATGTGTATGTGTGTGTGTGCGCGCATGTGTACATGCATGTTTATGTGCATGCATGTATGTGTGTGGGTGTGAGACAGAAAGAGTGATTAGGGGGTCATTAAAAGACAGAAAGTGACATTAGAAATTAAAAAGAACCAAGCAGAAACATTCTCACACACAAAAAGAATACTTGCATAGTAGTGTAAATTTCCATTCACTTGTCACCGATGTGATAATATCTGGTCTATTGTTTTAAACAATATGCATTTTGTTTAAAAGTTTCTTGTTGGTTTTATCAAACTTTTAAATCATTCAATAGGTGCTTGCAAAAAAGAAACTACAGAGAAACTCATTTTCCCTGCCATCTCTGTTTCAAGTCTAATAAATTGACTGGAACACAGTTATATTTCACCGCTGAATCTAGTGACATGATGTATAGCAACTGCATACTTGTATAAACCTAGTTTTATGTTCAAAACATTACTTTTTTTTATGTTTTGTTAAACTCTCTCTGTGAAGAATGTGTTTATCACATTGAAAGTGTTTTCACAGAATTAGCAGCCAGCGTAGAGGTCATAACGTATGCTGTGCACCTGATCGAGACCATCTTGCTGTCACCTATAATTGATGATTTTGTACAGGTTTGTAGCCAGAGTGTTTTTATGGCTATGAGGATTCTTTACAATTCTTTTTCTGATTAGTATTTCAGACTGCAAACTGTGTGGCTACCAGTGTCATAGCTGAAGTCATACCCATCTCCAAAACACACACACACACACACACACACACACACACACACACACACACACACACACACACACACACACACACACACACACACACACACACACACACACACACGCACACACACACACACACACACACACACACACACACACACACACACACACACACACACACACGTAGGGCCTCAGCTGGAGATAGAGAGATGTTTATGAAATCTTAGAGCATTTTTAATATGAGAAACATACTGCATCGTGATAGTTTAGAATGCTATATGCATAGTGTCCAATCAGGTAACTTCATATTGTCAGAGAATACGCAATACGTAAACTGTGCTTTAAGGGTAAGAATTACATAATCTGTAGTCACTCACATAATAAGTGGCAGATAAATAATCATTTTGCAAACATGTTGAAAGACGTGTTACTGTACCTTCAGTATGCAATCATCATGCCTAAACATATATCAGATGAACCATTTTGTGTTGCAGGTTCACCTCTGCAGCATTAATCTTTTCCATGCAATCTAAGGACACTGGATGTTAAAAAACAAAAATATCAGTCCAAAATTTCACAAGAGTCTGACACATATGTGCTGTGTAATAGGTTTAACAAGTCTGAAGCCTTCAGGGACAGAATAACATTAGTCTCCAAGTAGTATTCCTAAGATTAGCATACCTGCTTTTCCTTTCAGACACTGGAAATATACCTTGAATTTATAAGAAATGTCTATTTTGTACCTTCTTTGTTTTTAACTTGCTGCCTCAGTATTTGGGTTGGCCTCTTAACTTTACAAATCAAAAATGATGTATGGTGTCATATTCCAAATTGTGAGAGTTTTCAAACAAAATATAACACATGGCTTTATTGTGTGTTCTACGATCCACATTTGTTGTTTCAGGATATAATGATCCACTGAGTGAAGTAGAAGCTGGTGGATGTAAAATCATGGACTGTGGTCTGTCTCCTTGTTACATTTACAGAAGATGAAGCAGGACTCAACCTTTGTAGAAAAAAGTGTCTCTTCTTAATACTTACACTCGTGTTTGGTGAGTATCTTTATCTGGTAGTACAAGTGTTGAGGGAAACAGTGATCCCTTAGGAGAAGGGAAAAGTTTCAAGTCATTTTGCAGAAATCTGGGGTAGATCTCATCTGCAAGGAACCACTTATGAAACTGCCTGCTGACACAACAGATTATATTGTCAACCACTGTGCACTGGAAAGGCCCAGGATATGGTGTCCGAAGAACAGAACATTCATACCAAAGCCTGGCAGATGAACTGCAGCGATATGCACTGATGCCCATACTCCTGTTAAGGTCAAAACGGTAGATGAAGTGCTTTACAGCTATAAGATCAGTTGTTCTGTCTTTTGTTCCACAAGCAGAACTTTCTTTCCAAGTATCTGTTTTTGGATTATACCTTAGTACTATGTGTTTCAAGGTGCCTCCTGACACGTATATCTCCCCATTACTCACTGTTGAGAAATGACCAACTGCAAAAATATCATTAGGTAAAGGGGCAACAAAGGACCATCTGTCAGTCTTTGGATCATACTTCTCTACTGTACTAAGGCACTCCCCACCAATTGCATAGATGTATCCATCAAGAGCTACGAGCCTGCATTGTGGGCGTGCTTGATTCAGTGGACATATTTCCCTCCATATATCTGTCACTGGATTGTAGCAAAAGAATCTGTTAGTAGGTTTTGAGTCTTTACCCAAACCCTGGCATCCAGCCACAATGAAAAGGTAGTTGAACATGGTACATATCGCACACCCATTGGACACTGCTTCTTTTGGAATACTTGTCAGAAAATGCCAAGTATTGCTTTGGTCATCATAGTAGCATAACTTGCTGAAGTTGTTGGTGTTTGTTACAGACATCATATCCATACTTGGGCTATCTAGTTTAGGGAGATTCAGAGGACCTGCCTGCATTAGGTCCTGGATGTCTATGTCTGCTACTGACAAGTACTTTTTTCCTTTCATTCTCATTTCTAGTATCAAGTCCCTTTCAGAAGCTTTAAGATTTCCATAAATGGATGGGTCTTTTAACACTTGCAAGTAGTTGTCACTCATAACCTTGTAAACTGCTTCCTGAACATCATCAAGTCTGCGATGTTTGGCCATGCACAATACATCATAACAATTCCCTAGATCCAGTTTGCACTTTGTGATATCCTCGCATGAGTCAGGAATCATAGGCATCTGCAAAAAGTTGGCTCCAGCCACTATTTCTACATTAGCTTCCTTCTTGCTATCAGATTGAGAAGAATGCAGTGGCTTTATTGTAGGACTGGCTGAATTAGGTCTAGGAGTGGTACTCCTTTCTGAGTACGTGTCCGATAAAACTGCATCGTTTTCCTTTAAGAAAGGTTGGAAGTTATCCATACTTAGCTGGAGCTCAGGGTTATCAACTATCTCATAAAAACTGCCCTTTCTTTCAAATGGAAGCTGATTCTTCTGTATACTGTTGATTTCACTTAGTGGAGCTTCAGGAGCACTTGGGACTTCTGGGCCACTATTTATCTCCAAGTCATGTAGTAGATGTTCTCCAGAAGAAGGTTCACTAGTAACAGTAGAGTTAATGCATACAGATGCAATCCCTAAGGAATCAGAGTCACTTGTTATGCTGGCTGTTGCATTCTTAACCTCTGGGTTCTCATCCTCATGTGAGGGAGCTTTTAGTTTATAGATTTCTTCAATGACAGTATAATGAGTAACAGATGCGTTAGGATTCTGTATCTCATACATATACGATTTGTCTTTTTCCAAAGTCTGTGAGGCCGATTCCACATAATAATCATATATGATACACTTTTTAGATTGCAATTTTGAATCATCTGTGCTTTTGTTGTCCTTGTCACTAATGTAACTTTCTTCAACTTGAACTTCAGCTACGGATGAAAAAGTCGATACAGATCCTGGCTTCTGGATTTTTTGATTCAGTGTCAAACCAATCCCAGAACTGTCTTTCGCTGGTTTATTTCTGCTTTCAACAACTTCTGCCTCTTTCATGTCTTCTGATAGATCCAGCTGGGGTGTTTCTTTATCATCCTCTTGAATAGTTATTTGGTTAGGGGTATCATTCACTGGGGCTTTTGGAGGGGGCTGCATTTGATTATATGCCAGTAGCTCTGAATTATGAGCTGCATTGTCTAAATCATACATATTTTTACTTTTATTAGAAACAGCATAATCATAAGGTTTACTAATATGGCCCCCATGCCTACTACTAATATGATTATTTTGAGACTCAGCCTCTTTGTATGTATCAGAGTCATACACATTTGTAACATTCAGCTTACCAAAAATATCTTCCTTCCTTTCTTTAGCTGTTTGGTCTGCCTGCTGAGGAGAGCTCTGGCTGATAAAATCAGTGTTCAGTATTAAATCTGCTTTTAAAAATTTTAACTTGTGTATATCTATATCTTCCTGCTGACTCTGAGAGATTTCTTGTACATTTCCACATACATTCAGCTTATCATGAACATCTTGCTTTCTTTTTTCAGCTGTCTGATTCACCTGCTGAGAATTCTGAGTGATAAGATCAGAGCTCTGTAGTAAATCTGCTTCTAGAAATTTTAACTTATGTATATTTATGCTTTCCTGTTGCCCCAGTGAAGTTTCTTGTCCAATTCCATGTAAACTCAGGTCATCATGAATATCTTCAGCAATCTGGTGTACCTGCTGAGTGGAATTCTGAGTGATAAAGTCAGTGCTTTGTACTAAGTCTGCTTCCAAAAATTTTAGCATGCGTATGTCTATACTTTCCTGCTGACCCAAGGAAATGTCTTCTCCATTTCTGTGCAAATTCAGCTCACTGTGTATATCTTCCTTACTTTCTTCAGCTGTCTGGTGCATCTGTTGTGAAGAACTTTGAGAAACAAGCTGAAAATCAGTGCTCTGTATTAAATCAGCTTCTAAAAATTTTAGCTTACGTATATCTATACTTTCTTGCTGACCCAACAATATTTCTTGTCCATGTTCATGCACATTGCTCCATTTAATATGGTTGTGACAATCTAGCAGTTCATTTCCAAATACATTGCTATTTGCAGTGACATCATCACATCTCTTGTCTGTTGAATTGCAGACCATATGCCGTTGCCTCACTTCAGTGCCATAATCTTTGCAAGGGTGTTTTTCAGTTACTTTATCTCGGTACTGAGCATTAACTTCTTTAATCTTTTTCTTCTCTTCCAGATGAAGTGTTGCCTCAGACCCATTGCTTCCATATCCCTTTGCTTTCCTTGTAGTTCTTTTTTTGGCACTGTAGTACTTATAAGCCAAAGTAATCAGCACCAAAGCTGCAGCAGAGACTGTTAGCTTCCCGATCAGCTGCATGTCACACAGCAGACTCCACAAGTCTAAGTTCTTTATCATACTTTCACGTCAGGGCAATCGACTTTAGGAATGCAAAGAATTCTATTAATTATTGCTGGACTAACTGGCTTGAGCAGACGAGCAAGAAGTTTCAAAGAGCTAGCTGTAGAAAGGTGACCTTCATCTGTGCTACCAGCAGACTGCTGAAGAGTAAAGCTTGACATTCGAGCACGTATGCCAAGCATGGTGCAAGCTTTGCATAATGTGTGTGTGTGTGCTTGCATAGGTGGAGCTCAGGTTAGATGAATACTAACTTACAGGATGCACAGTACAGTGTGTTGGCAAAGAGATTATAGGTGCGTTTTAAAGTCACTTAAACAAATAACTTCTGTAAAGTGATACATGTGACCAAGCAGGTAATTACAAGTGAATGTGTAGAAGAGAGACAGGCTCTGCTACTATAGCCTAAGAAATACTTTTGCATATATGGAAAGATGTGAGAAACAGCCATGAGGAGAAGAGCACTGTCAAAACAAAAATGCATTATGGATATACTGATCTGTTCTGACCCTTACTTCTTGCTTTTGCCCCACACAGTATAATCATCATGTGACAAATTACAATGACTTGTTAGAGCTTGTCCTGTTCATTAATGAATTTATCAGTTTATTGTATATTAATACTTCAAGTTGTAATCTGCTGCATTCAGCAATCTCCCTGCAAAGAACTGTTTCCTTTTATGTTACAATAAAATCACCATTCATTATTTTATAACATCCCTTTTGATCTTTTTCATTTGCAAATTGCTTTTGATTTAATAATGTAGTATAAGACAGATCTTTTAATGTAAGAACTTTAGAAAATGTTGTCACAACTATTGTTATAGTTATTTTAACTGTACCTATCAACATGTAGTATTGCTTTCTCTTGCAATATATTATTTCTTACATCAGTTTATGTAAAACCGAGGTTCTGCTCCTCTGCATTGAGATGTGTTCAAATATAGTGATGTGACTTAGACAATAAAGAGAAAAGTAAAAGAACAAAATTATCCTCGGCTGTTAATGTTAATTCTACATAGGAGTCTATGATTTATTTATTTAATTATTTATTTGTTTGTTAACTGGACGAGGAGATTTGTCTGTGGGCTCTTTTCAGCCACAAAAGGTGCCACAATGATTACATCATGGCCTCTTTTTGTGGCCACAGTAATCATATTCCACCTCGCACCCTCTGCTAGAAAATAATAAGATGAAGGGTGAATCCCCAAAGCAATTTCAACTTCAACTTGCTTATCTCCTACAGTTTAATATCCAGCTTGTCTTTCTAGCTAGTTACCAGAGCAAGCCAGATTTCACTACATCCCCAGTTTTAGGCCATTTGAGGTGAGGATTGGTACTGGGTCACTGTACTGAAATGTTGTCACTGAGACACATCACTGTGTTAAGGAGGTAATCTAATCTAGTTCCAGTCTTCTCATAATACTCTTCAGCATCATGGGAAATATAGCCTTAAGACAACTTTATTTTAACAGGGTTCCTCAACTTAGTTGTGGGCCATTTTCAGTAGGGATCTAGGAGAGCTGTCTGGCTAACTGGCTTGCTCAGTCACACTTTAAGCAAATGCACACTGAGAGAATCAAATCAAAGACTATGTGATGCAGCTCATTAACATCTTATAGTTTTAATCTTCTGCCCTAATTGCCAAACATGACCTTTGCACTCTGCTTAGATGGGGTATAGTCATCCATTGTTTTAAATATAATGAAAAATTCTGCAGGAAACTATGGGTTATTACTGAGATGTTCTGCTAAGGTAGAAGGTCTATAGTCTTTTGAGCAGGTGAAGAAAACATTGCTAACAATTTGCCTGGTATTCCACACTTCTAGAAATGGTAAGCTTGGAAAAAAATACCAGTTAGCTACTCTGTTGGCAAGAGCAAGGTATCAGCAGGGAAACTGGAAAAAAACATTCTATTCTTTAGTGAGGACAAAATAATAAAAACTTATCCAGAATCCATTACTGTGACATAACAGTTTATAAAGCAGAAGAACAATAAGCTGCCATTTATCAGGGTTAAAACTGTTCCCAAAATGCATTGCTAGTTCCTTTACAGCTTGGAACTTAGCTGGATAAACAACTGCTTATGATGCATATGTAGCAAATCTAACACTGCAACACCTATTAGTACTACAACAGTAAAATGTCACCAGGTAATTAACCACTCTAAAACAAGTGCTCTTAGACACACTTCTAACCAAACGTGTAGTAGTAATTGGTGACTTTATTATCAGACATACTATCTTTAGTCTCATAAGGCTTTATAAAGAGAAGGCGAAAGTGAGTTATTTTCTGGAGCCAGAATCTCTGACATATCAAGATTCCTAAAGACCATTAAGTTGAACTTATATAATTATGACATGGTAGTGTTCATTGTGAGTGTGAATGACCTGGCACATAGATCCCTGAGGGTATGCCAATAGACATGACAGAGCTCTCCATGCATGTCAAAAATGCAGGAAAGACACTGGCTCTGGACGCTTCCTTCTCCTTGTCTAATGCCAAAGTACAGGGAAAAGATGATTGGCTTCAACAGTCTGCTAAATAGTCTGTGCCATTCTAGGTTGATCCAGTATGTGTCAGCATGGAAGGAGATATCAAACAGTCACTCTTGCTTTTTCAGGAATGGTTTGCACTTTTCATTCCAGGGTTTCTGTCTACTGGCTAACACCTTTGCTGCCTTCACAGTGCCTTTTTAGGCAGATTTTAGCTAAAAGATCTCCCAACCGAACAAAAAGAAATCAAGCACTAGATCACATCAAGGCTGCAACGTGTCTAAATAACAAATTGACTGATCATGAGGCCTTGCTGCATTGGAGTGCATACATGTGTGCATTACAAACACTTAGTTTAAATGTACAGAAAGGACTCACTCAGTTCAAATGTTTTACACTTATCACGCCTTTTGCCCAATTGGTAACTACGATAGAATATTCATATTTGTTGGGGACTTTTAGGCAGATATCTATTGACCCGGCAGATGAATTGATTGAGATCCAAATCTCACTTAATTGGGCCAGTTATGAAATCATAGCATGGTACAGGACCCCCCTCTATGTTCCCATAAAACTATGTTGACATTTCTAAATACTCTGGATGAACTTCATATCAACAGGAATTCCATTATCCAAGGAGACTTTAAATACCCCAGTTATAAACTTGGATACATGTGCCACAACTGTAGCCTATGCCCCCCCAATTTTTTGATTTCATAAACAAAAACTCTATGGACCAAATTCTCCAGGAAATCACTAGAAGAGATAATATTCTTGGGGTCTATATCATATCATCGAACTTGTGTAAGTTCAAATGATGTAATATCGAACCCAAAAGTCTGAAATGCAAAAATAGTGAAGCCATGGCACATCGATTTTTTTCCCAGGGAAAAAAATCGGTGGGCCATTTTTGGGGCTTTGCTATTTAATCCACCATGGTGCAATCTTGGAGTTTGTATATTTAAGTAGGGGGTATGGGGGCACAGCCCTCCATGTTGGGAGGTGTGGGGGTGAAGCCCCCCCACTTTAGTTTTAGTTTAAGGTTTATGGGGTTTCTTTTTGTTAGGGAACAGCGACTTTTTCCCTGGGAAAAAAAATCACTGTCGTGTGTGTTCGTTATTGTGTGGTTTCGGACTTTTGGGTTCGATATTACATCGTTCGAACTTATACAAGTTCGACGATGTGATATAGACCCATATTCTTGACCTGGTCGATTGCTAAGATGGCATAGATATCAATTATCCCCTTGATACTCCCTTCCCCAGCTAAATTCATTTACAAACTGCTAACATTTTTCTCCAGAATTTCCAAACAATTTGATGCAGGCATCACAAAGTTCAGAGACCTCAAACATACACACCTACAATTCTATGACAAAATCACACATTTTAAGTTTAACTGTATTATCCAAAAGACTGGCACAGCCAGTAGTTGCACAAACAAACTCTAATCAAAGTTAACATTACAAAGCTATTGAAGGAATTAAAAAGTACGATCAGGAATATAAAAGGCATCCTATGAACTTACACTGGCATCAGAAGCTAAAGATAAGAAGACAGGATAAAAAGAAGTAGGAAACAAGGAAATATCATCTGACATTGCTCTGAAATGATCCAAAATAGCACTATGTACTTGGATAGAGTAGAGACAGTCAACATACTAGCAAACAAATTAATTGCAAATATTACCTGGAAACAACAATACAAAGCACACATGCCCCACATAATCTCAGTCTCCATTGTCAGTAAAGGACACTTGTGAAATATAAATGAAAAAAATGCATAATACATCATATGTGAAGCTCAGTAATATACCAAGTTTCCCGATAAACAGTACAAAATATGCATTAGTGGACCCACATTTACAGCTATTCAACATGAGCTTGGCCATTGGGTTTGTCTTTGAAGTATGTCCTTTGATTGTCATATTTTAACAATGATTAGGAAAGTTTTTTTTACCCAGTGCAGCCTATTGGAAAATGCATTTCATCCAGATCCAGTGAAGTTCTTGCCGATCTATATTCTGCATTGATCAGACCTTTTTTTATTGAATAGAATGCCCCTTTTGCAATGTATCTTACCAGGCATATTAAGCAACTGGAAAGACTATGGAGATTCCTAACTGAAATGATCATAGACTTAAAAGACAAGAGGCTGGAAGCACTGTCCTTTAAACTCCTTAGGGTTGATTTTTGTCTTGCCTTTCTGACCATTAGAGATCTAATAGTCCACGACCTCTAATATCTCTACACATCAAGCAGTCCCACTAACACTAAACCAGGTATCTACACCTGCTTCAGGAAATAAAAAAAAATGGCAGAGAGACCGATTTGCCTCACAACATTCACCCCTACTCTGAAACACACTTCCACTTCAAATCAAGCAATGAAAAACACTATCTTCCTTTAAAAAGGAGTTTGATAACTGAATGGATATCCACATGTTCACCCTAATGAGACTGACCTGTTGATCCTTGAAAAGGATGTAAGATATAAGGGGGGTACTGGCAAGGTGTAAATGGCCGTAGGACCCAGTTGCATTGTGTTTTTGTATGATTCTGATTTAATTATAGTGATGAGACTCACCAAAAATGACATGTTCCTGCACCTGCATAACCCAAGCTATTGAGGTAAATTCTAGTTTATTTTTTCAGAAGACTTGTCCTTCTCTCTGATGAATTAAGTACTTCTATATAGACTTTGAAATTCCACAGTGTCACACCTGTAAATTTGTTTTTTGGTTTTACTGGATTAATGCATTGTTATTTTATAATTTGGTAAGTAAATTGGTCACCGTGGACCTTGATTTACAGTCAAATTCTGGCCCACAAGATAAAAGCAACATATACAGTGTCACTTTAAAGTAGCCTATCAGTGAGGATGTTTTTCGGAGATGGGAGAAAACCTGAGTACTTAGCGACAGACATACACACATCACCTAGGCAAAGACTAGAGACCAGCATCGAAATTAGAATACCCATATTCATAGCTCAGAACCTCAATGTATATTCGCTTGCTACTTAACCAGCTGTACAAGAGTAAGGTTTGCATAACTAATCATATCTTTGCACAATTAACTCTAGGAGGAACCCCACAATATGAGGGGCTAAGGAAGGTCTTTGTATGCAGTCCTTATTGTAACAGTAGCCTACAGGTAAATACAAGGTAATTTATTAATTGCAAATGTAAAAGGATCAATATACTACATTGGAAATTCCCTTTCTACATATGTAGCTACCATAGCCATAAAGTATATTTCCATGTTATGGAAATTCAAACCACTCTTTCTCTTGAGCCACTTATATTGCCTGAAATGCTACATTTTGTTTTCTCCTTTTTCAGAATAGCTTTTTCATCTACTCATTCCATGATCTAGAATTGTAATGCAGATGATTACCGTCTGGAAGTCAGCACAGAGAATTAAGGCTCTGAGCTTTCAAGAAGCTGCTTCTTGTAATCAGTGATACAGAGTTTGGTTCCTTCCACCTCCATTTGCCTGAGCTAGTCACTTAACCTGCAAATGTTCCTGGGTCACCCTTGAAAAGGGTTGGTTCTGTCTGGTTGACTTACTTAGTTAATAAGTTTACAATATAAAAATAATACCTAAAGACTTTGAGCCAAGATATTGTAGAAAGAGTATTGGCTGAAACATTCATTCATATCTCTGTGTAGGATTGTCCATATTTTTTTCCATATCAAAATGTGATGAGATTTTCAGCATATACACACCTAAACATGAACATTTCTGTTTTACCCTTGAAGATAAACTCTTTAAGTCCTTGAAGAGAACACTTTCATTTTAACCATGTTTAACTTGTATCCAGAGTCTGATAAAATCATCTAATAGCGTCAAAACTTCCAGGACAGCTTCTTTACAGCTGCAGTACCATTATACCTGAAGTTACAGGGGGAATATGTCAACCTCATGCTACCATAGCAGCTCTATCATAGCTTGTGCAGTGTTAGTGACAAAGGGACACCATTTTACTAAGGGAAAATGGCATCCTTTGTGAAGACCAGTGAAACCAATGAGAAAGTCCAATGCAAGAAAATGTAAAGTTATTACTGCTCAATGCTAGGAGTCTAAACAAAAAACTCCACTTCCTAGAAGCTCTCTTTACCTTAGAGAATGTTAATGTCTGTGTAGTCACTGAGACATGGTTTAAAGATGTGGAGAGCACATCAACAGTGCTAGGTTATAATACCATACCTCACATTTAGGTCAGCTACTTCACAGGCAGGGACTGAAGGTGGAGGTGTCTCTATTTACATCAAAGATAAATATACTTCAAAGCTGGTCAAACAGGACAATGCACTTTAGCTGCTCCATGTTCAAATCACCACAGGCAAAATCCAATACCACTTCCTTGCAAGCTATAGGTCCCCCTCTATGACCCAGGAAACCCATACAATGTATTTAAACTTATTAGAAACACTAACCATCCAACACAATACCATATTCATGGCTGACTTTAATTACAACACTATTAACTGGGAAACCTATAGAACACCAAACGTACATGCACAGATATTCCTGGATTTCGTAAACACAAACTCCCTGGACCAGATAGTCAGTGCACCAACCAGGGGTGCAACCATACTGGATCTGATCCTCACTAATATGGGATAGTGATGCACACCCCCTACTGTAATGCCTTCCCTGGTAAGGTCAGACCACAAAATGGTCTGCTTTGAAGTAAAAATAAAATATGGGCCCCCTGCTAAACCTGGTGTATTCAGAAAATATTCTAAGGCTAACCTCCTGCTATTAATTGACAACCTGGCAAAATTCAAGCCCTTGTAAACCTTGAGAACACTGCTGCCTACTCAGAGCTGTTCATAGAAACCCTGTACAAACATGTTGATATCTGCATAAAGGCAGCTGTACCCACCAGGAAGAAGTAAAGAACTAACTCAAAAAACAAGCCATCCTGGTGGAATCATGAAATCAATTGGCTGTATAACAGCAGGAAGAAAATCATGCCAAAAATTAGGAGGTGCAGCACCCAGCAAGATAAAAGTACTCTCATCAAACAAAACAAACAATTCAGAGGACAAATATAGTCTACCAAAGCCAAATTTGAGGTAAGTTTGGGCTCCCAGGCCAAGAACAACCATAAAGCTTTCTTTAGCTATGTCCGCAATATCAAAGGCAATACACAATTGTGTGCAGAGCTCATTGTAAATGGAGCCATCAATAATGAGCCAGAAGACATAGCAAAGCTCCTGGTTGATAAATTCAGCTCCATCTTTACCCCTCTTTATCCCTCAACCTTCCTTCAGGAAATACCATCAAATATAACTCCCTCTACTATCACTAGGGAACAGTTCCTTAATGCTCTCTCTAAGACCAAGAACACTGCATCAGTGGTCCCAGACAATATCCCAGGATGCTTTCTAAATAGCATGAAACATGACCTATCAGGGCCTCTGGAATTACTGTTTAACTGTAGCCTCCAAACAGGTTTCATGCCTCATAAATGGAGAAAGGCAAAAGTCATCCATCTGCACAAAGGTGGGCCATCTACAGACCCTGGAAACTACAGCCCCATAAGTCTCATTAGTCTTATATGTAAATCCATGGAAAGAATTATCATGCACATGATCAATAGAGATATAGTAAACCTCCAGACACTGGACCCAACCCAATTTGGTTTCATCAAGGGCAGATCATGCCTACTCAACCTGGTGGACTTCTTTGAAAAGGTCACCAAGGCAAGGGATGAGGTCAAAATCATTCACACTGCCTACCTTGACTTGGCTGAGGCATTTGACACAATACCCCACTGGATCATTGTTGATAAAGTCCAAACCAAATGCTATGCATGTGGGGGATGCACGGCCTGACCAAACCATGAAGAAACAAAAAATGGCCAGCAAAGTTTAGCAGTTGAATATGCAACCCAAAACAAGATAGTGAATAATCAGACTTTTATTATTAAAATAAAAAACAGACCGGTTTCAGCAAAATGATGCTTTCTTCAGTGTTGAGCAAACAATCATCAATGCTAAACTTTGCTGGCCATTTTTGTTTCTTCATTGTTGATAAACTCAGCAGATTAAGTACAGACCTATATGTCACCCACTGGATAGCCAACTGGCTCATAGACAGGACCAAGGAAGTTAGAACTAGGGAGTCCACTTCTACAAAGAGGCCAGTCACAAGTTGAGTCTCTCAGGGATTAGTCCTTGGATCACTCCATTTTGGCATTTACTTCTCAGAAGTCATGGCCAATGTCAGTGGTTTCTGGCTGATTAAATTTGCAGATGATTGCAAATTAGGAGCAATCATTGAATCTCACACTTACACAAGTGTTCTCCAGGATCAGCTGACACAGACAAACAACTGGTCTCAGAGCCATGGACTAAAACTAAATGCCAAGAAATGCATAATAGTATCCTTTGGGAAGTCATCCATCCCTGGTAGCTATCATATAGACACCACACCCCTTAGAGTTGACCCGGTAGTCGGGGACTTAGGGGCACACATAGGTAGTAATGTAGCCTTTGGCATCAGGTGTCTACAGTGGTGTGGAAATCATTCTATGTTGCACAACTTATAAACAAAGGTATGACATCTAAGTCCAAAAAAGTCATTGTTCCACTGTATTCGGCATTCATCAGACCTGTCATTGAGTACAATGCCCCCTTTGGTATGTACCAAACCAGGCATATCCAACAATTAGAGCATCCACCGAGGTTCCTCACTAAAAGAATACAGGGTGTAAGTAAAATGTCCAATGCAGACCATCTGAAGGCTCTAGCCCTTTACTCTGTCTCCTACAGGCTTTTGAGGGGAAATCTATTCCTGGCATACAGGGCATTGTCAGAACCCACTCTGATGGACCTCCTGCATAGCTACAAAACAAACATCATCAGAATTACCCATTTCTTAAGACTTAAACATTACCTGTGATATAAAAAGGACCTGCTAGAGAGATAGGTATGTATCCCAGAGATTATCCTGTCTATGGAACAGCCTCCTCCTAATCCAATTCAAGTGCAACTTGGACAATTGGATGGGAAACCAGAAATTCATCCCTGGTTTGGCACCTATGTCTCTAATCTAACCTGTAAATGGTTCATTTCCCAGGCCCATGCTTACACTTATCAAGGGTATCAGAACTTGTCAGAGATTTAGGATGCATGGCTAGGCTTATAAAGGCCCTTTTGGTCATTAGCTTAATAAACAGCTATGAAGCTATAAACCTATAAGAATGACATCCCTGGTAATATATAGGCACCCTGTCTGAAGGCACATGTAAAACTCACAAACTCTATCTCATTAGATCTCAATGGTACATAATTAAAGAACAGATTACATAATTTCCTTACATGTACCTCTTGTTACTAGAAAACATCTATTATATACACTTGATGTCATTCTGCTTTAAGTTGAATAAATACCACATAACAACCATATAAATCCAATGAAGCAGACCTATGTGAATAATGTCATTGTTCCTGAAGTTTCAAGTGCTCCCATTTATTAAGATGTACTAAGATGTGTTTCTTGCAGTCAAATAAAGTTACTGTAAGACACGATCTAAAGATGATAAAGATGATTTCTCTCTACCAAGCATGTTATTCTATCACCCTTTCATGACAGTTACTGATGTCCTGACCCCACTCGTGTACTTTCTATTAGCCAAGGGTCCCAGCTCCTTCAGCTTCCTTTCCACAAAAGTAGTAATGTCTCCCATGTTTTGAATGACTACAATTAAATAATTTATGTACAATGAGAGTTATTGTGATGATGCTGATATCTTGCAGAGTAGACAGCCATATCCAGATAATGATATAAAGGCCAAGAAAGCACTACCCCATGGTGAAGCTAGGTGGGAAATACCAGTATACCTGATTTCCTTCCCCAGCACCACTGGGTAATATGCAAAAAACAAAAGACTGGATGGGCCAGACTAGATTATCAAAATAAGTTAATTAATTATTTACATAATTAGCTAATTAGAACAAACTTACCAGTGTATGCTTATACCAGAGATTAAATAATGATAACACCTAGTGGAATGTCTGTCACATCTGTACACCTGTCTCCTCCTAATACTTTCCACCTTCACAGCATCTGAGCAGTATATGAATTTAATTAAATAAATTATTATTTAAACTGCTTTAGCTTTCAAACTGTAGTCCAGCCTTGATCTGTGCTAAGTAACTAATGATATTATAGCAATGCTGATAATAGAACTGCAGAGCTAAGTCTAGGCTCTGTGTGACTCTCACCTCAGCAAATCTGTAATTGAAAGATAGAGCTTTCTTATTCAGCACTAGCAGCAGTACTTGTATAGACCTGTGTTTAATGAATACCACCGACCATTAGCAAAGTGTTTGCTGATATATTTTGATAGACTGCCAACACCTAGATTTTACCTTTCTTGCATTCTGAGGCATTCCCAAGGATAATCTGAAGATACCAGTGACCTAGTGGTCCCAGCTTTCAGAGTTTAGAGTAAGTAGATATGGCTGCATTGCTGATTAAATCAACAAGAATATCACCTCAGCACATTGTTGTCAGAAGAAATACTCTGATCAAGGTAGACTACACAACACCTCAGAAGATCACATGTTGGCCCCCCATAATTACTTATGCAGCAACAGTATCTCTGTATAGGAAGCATATCTGGTTGTCATCCTTCATTTAGTTAAGTTGCATTTACATCTCCCACTTGCATACCACCTGTCTCACTGAAAACTCTGAACCCATCTACATTTACCTACCCATCTACGTTTACTTGTAGATATTTCCACAGCTATAGCTCTCAACCTTCCATCTCTGAAATGTGGAACACTTCCTTTCATAATGAGGAACTAATGGACAAAATGAAGAACACTTACTAACAGCTTACTAATAACTTCAGCAAAGAAACTCATAGGATGGTTAAAATGTGATATTTTTACTTATAGAATAATTATTTTAATGAAATAATATGATTCAGTTCTATGTATCATGGGTTTCACTGAATGTGTGACTGACCCTTTCAATGTGGAACTTTGAGGAACATGAAGTTTTTAAGACCCCAAATGACAAACATTCTTCATAATGAGGTCACTTGAGAGTTATGTCCATAGCTACCTGCTTTTTTCATAAATGAACTTTCTTTTAACATTGCCTGCTGTTGGTCAGCTCTAGTGAGCACTGCACATGCTCTCTGACTCATAGTGGGGCATTATTTTTTTTTTCAGTCTTCCAGTGCCTTAGTATGTAAGTAGGATAAATATTTGTCTAAAGATGCATCATCTTCCTTTGTCAGGCCTACATCATGCTCTGTCTACCGCTTTTTGTCTGGAAATATGCATTTAACAAGTCTGCCTAGCTTCTCCTTCTGCGAAGACAGGGCAGTGCTTGGAGTCCAATTATTCAGAGCAGATGTGAGTGCATTTTTTATATTGGATGTCTGCTTTGTGACTGTCTTGCATTTGGATGCAATAAGAACATTTATAACAGAAAAGTGGATATTTATATCGCATCATTCTGTCAAATAATACTTGGAAAGTACTTGATATATCACACCTGCAAGTTTGTATGGTGGCACCAGAAGGAGGTATGATGCATGGTTTCCACTACCTGAAGGTTAGGAAACTGTGCAGTCAGATACTGTTTTAAGTACTACTACTGCCTGTTTTACCTATTGATGTTTCAACTTCTGGTTTATATGTGCATGTATAATTTGGATATTGTGAATATGAATTCTGCTTATAATATGTGATATAGTGTTTTTTCTGATCTGCACAAGGTTACAGACTGCATTCTTATTGTCTGGTTCATTGCCTGTAAGGTGACAGATGCACAAACACAAGAAGCCATACTAAATAGAAAAAGCTGGTTAAAATGAATCTGAACTATTACCAAACTGTTAATTATGAGCAACTGTAGAACAGATTATCTGGATTGCTGTTTTAACAACAAAGTGCTTTCTGTTGAACACACTGCTGTTAGGCTCAATACAGCAGCCTCCTACTCAAAACTCTGGCACAAGTACTTCTTTAATATCCCCTCAAAACCTTAAATAAAAAACGTGGCCACTCCCCATACCTTAGTATATTATGCTGACCTGTACTGTCCTTCTCCCAGCTGTTTATCCTAACTTTTTTCCCTATATGCTGCAAACTCTTGAGATGCATCTTACTGAGTTAGTAATAAATGACACACTTAAAACAGACCAGACATATCCAGATTGCTAATATTCTAGTTGATTTTTACCCCACATATGCTCACGAATGTCATGACATAATAAAGATAACCTTTTTGTCATTGAAAACTGTTCATTACAGAAGCAGCCTAGCTATTTAGTTCAGCTTTCATCCTTTACACACAACACTGTAGGCAAACTGCAGTATTTTTCTCACCTCAGGCCCATGAATATCAGTTATTTCTGCTTTTAAAGAAAGTGCTTGTACCTTCCTAAACCATCCCCCTGATTTACTATTCCGCCGTGCAGGACTAACTTAGTCCTGCACAGAGGTGGCCGTTTAGGAACAGGATAGTAGCGCACCATGCATATTAATGAGGCATGCTGCCTGAGCTCCTAATCTTACACGGAGCGTGTAAAAGTGCAGGGGGCATGTCTGAGAGTAGAGCTCTCAGAATATACATGCCCTCACAATGAAGAACAGCAGAAAGGGCTACGAAATGAGCGAGACTGCATATAGATGTCCACATATCCCCATCAACATTCCCCCTTATGTACAACAGCAAGTATGCAGAAATAAAATGAACATACCCTTTTTTCAAAAATCTGATTAAAGCTAACCATAGGTGCATGGGTGTGCCCATCGCTTAGCTATGGTTAATACAGCTTAAAAGGCTGAAGAAGATAACAAGGAAGATATATGTAAATGAAGCAGCATAGCAATAGTGTAGTGGGCAGAGCATTTGCCTTACTAACAGGCATTCCCAGTTTGAGTCCCACTGCAGCACATTCCATTTTCCATTGCAAAGCACATTATGACTAATATTTATGTTGCATAACCCACTAAATAACATATATTTATGAAATGGAGTACTGCAGTAAATGCGCATGTGAGGTGTCAGTATCTTAATGAATAAAACACTAGTGAGCAGATTTAAGCACCAATAATCAGTAGTAAGCATATTTAAGCAGTAGTAAGCGGGTTTAGGCCCGTTTGCATGGGGGTAAGCAATTCGCACACAGGTTAAGCAATTTTGCAGCTAACTCTCTGTAAGCATATGTAACCAGAGGTTAGCATTGCCTACCCTCCCACAAACCCATCAAAACTCGCTTACAAATGCTCAAAAATGCCCTAATCACTCTGTATCCAATGGCCCTTGTTCTGCCCAGCAACAAAAAAAAAACAGCCTTGCAGGTCTTGAGCCCAGGACTCTTTACACTATAGTAAGAGTAGTTAACCACCAAGCCATCACAGAAGTACAAAAGAATGAGGTATCAGCAAACAAGTCTTCACCATAGTAAAATCAAACTGAACCTGTGAAAGGAATCGGTATACAGACATATGTACCTTAACCTATTACATAACATAAATATGTGAACTGGAGTACAGCAGTAAGCCCAGAAGTCAGGTGTAATTGTAGTAGAGCATTGAAGTCCCCAGTAAAACACAAGGACTCCATACAGTGTACGTACACATGAATCATGGATACCAGGCATACATATAAAGTGCAATGAATAATAAATCAATGCCAAAAAGGAAATATAATGCAAGTCTAATGTAAGCAATGTTAAGCATTGCACAGGCCAGCTTAGGAGGTGTAAGCAATGTGTAGGCTAGCTAACTCACTGTGCCCAGAGGTATACCCCTTTAAGCAACACCAACCCTAGGTAAGCAGGTTTGCCCATAGCTTAGCCTTTTCAAAACTGGCCAATCACTGAAAAGTGCAGGAAATCAGCCCTACTTAAACCCAAGAGGTGGGAATACATCTAATAACTGGTTGTAGCTTCTCGTTGCAGGCACCATGTCAGGAAGGGGAGAAGGTGTGTGCTTTCGGGTGCAGTGCTGGTGCATCCAGGAGTCCAAAGTCATGGCAGGACTCCTTGTCAAAGACCATGATCAGAGACTGCTGCGGGGCCAGTACCAGGGCTCCCAATATAAGGAGGAGGCCTGGGACCATCTCGACCGTGACCTCACCAATGCCACTGGCATACATCAAACTGGTGAGCAGGTCAGGTATCACTATGCTGACCTGAAGCGGCATAAGGGGGACCTCTTGGACCAGTGGATCCAATAGGCTAGAGCAGAAGGGGGCTGTCCCAGCTGTGTGTAAGTATCACCCCACTATGTGTGTAATAATTGCCAGCTCATGTATATCATGGATAGCTATGGCTAAATATTCCTCTTATGTCCCCCACAGCTGCAATGGAGTGGGCCACGAACCAGGAGGCTCGAGTCAGTCACCTGGCGAGGTTGCGACATGAGACAGGTCAGTAATACTCATGCATTTACTGTCATAGGAAATAAAACTAAAAGTATTAGTTAATTAATTGCCTGTATAAAACCTGTATTGTTCAAGGCAAGTACTGCATACATGGGAGAATATGGCAGGAAGAGTCTCATATAGTTTGTATGTAAATAAAGTGTAATAGTCTGACAATAAAATTCTAACTGCTGGACTGCATCTGTATACTCTGGTATCATATGGTAATGTAGATTTGCAATCACGTAATAGTACTGTTGTATTAAGCACTGTTACCCACACTGAGCACCATAAATAGAATATGTAGGAATGCCTGTATATGACTGGTGTAATCCCCAGAGGCCATTTAGTACAACTGAGAGACACATAGACAGAAAACAGGGAAAAGGCAGACAATAAAACCTGAATAGCACATGCAACTGAGATGTGAATTGTTATATTTTTAGTTTATACAACCATGGTTCAAATCCTGGCAGTGGGAGTAGTCTGCATACAGAATCATACCCCACAACTGTACTGATATGTCCAGAATGTCCAGTAAAGTGGCCCATATATGGTGCTTGTCAACCTGTCCCCCTGTGAAATCAGTGCGATGATCCCAGATGTATAGGCAGCAAACAGGAAATACAACTGATTGACACACATCTATGAGAACAAAGCTGGCACACTAGCAACTCCCCAAAGCCATATGAGAGTAAGAAGCCACATATGTCCCATTTACACCCCCATGTTGTCAAGCTGTGGCCAGAGTGTGTACAGTAACAGAGTGAGATGTATGTGCATAATAGTAATGTGTAATCTGGTACTGTGTGTGGCAACATTCAGGTAGTGCTAACAAATAGTTATCCCACAGGTCTGTTGGATACTAACACTGTGCCCAGAAATACAAGAATGTTACCCTGTACTGGTACTGTTAACATTGGTATTGTATGGCATTGTGACTGATGTAGTTGCTCTGAATAACAAGGTGGTAGTCATCACTGTTGCCCACACTGTCCTACAAAATATAACTGTCTAGGAAATCTGTAAAAGAGTGTTGTAATACAAGGTCAGAATGCAA
>NC_056728.1:1866949198-1867089198 GCF_019279795.1 Protopterus annectens
AATTACTTTTTAAATACATTAATGAAGTGCCAGTCAAAATCAAGTATAAGAAAAACAAGCAGAACTCATCTCAAACCACTTCTTGCACTGCAGTTCTAATTATAATTTATATTCAGCTTTATTAAAGTAACAAGTAACATGCTGAAAGTAGAAATCTCTGATGCCCCCACTTGTAAAAATGTTCCTTATCCAAAAAAAGACCTGCTGCCTGACATCTACTTGTTTCATGGGGGAAACATGATCAAAGTAAAAAATGAAAAGCAAACAAGAAATAAGCTCAAGATACATTGCTTAAAAGGATTACTGTACAGGTTATGGACCACGCGATTGGCATTTGGTTTACAGGTAGAGCCTGCAGCGATGACTGGAAGTCTCCAAGTGTAATGAGACTCTTAAAATAATGTAATTCTGTCCTTTATTACAAATACTGGCATATACATTTCAATACCCAAGGCTTATACATTATCTAGTTAAGTATTCTCTACATGGCAACATAAAGGCTTTCAATGTTGGCAATTCTTTAACAGTATGCTTATTAAGGCTTACTTGCATCTTACAATCTCAGCCAAGCTTACCTGATGGTCATTAAAGTATTGCTACTTAAACACAGAGCAACAGGCACTTTGAGTAATAAGCATAAATCAACAGTACAAAAATATGACAGAAACCAGACCATTCTGTAAAAATCAAGGACAGATGAAAAGCCACTCTAGTACTTGTGTCTACCTTGGATGGGTGGGATTCTCTGCACATTTACATGAGCTACAATACTTACTTTAATTCTGCACCTTCCACTCTGTTCTTCTTCTCTAACTTCTTTTCTTTCTTCTTCTTTCTTCTTCTGTTCTTCTTCCTTCAGGCTAGGCTAGCACAGGCTGCACAGCACAGCTGACAAAATCCGCCCAAATAAAAAAAACATTAAAATCCAATGCCAATTGCCAAATAATAAAATCGGACACCACAAGTCAAGCCCACAACTCAACTGACTGATTCTTGCTCTTTTTCCAGCACATAAAGTCCGGGAAGAGAGCGACAACCAATCAGCAGCCTTTAGCCCAGCAAGCACGTCATGACGTGCCTGCGGATGTTGCAGTCCGAGCCCCTTCCAATTCTATGCGGTTTGGAACCGCATAGACTTCTGGGCATCACAATGATGCCTTCATTACACCACCAGGCTGCAATCAAAACAAAAAAAAAACTGTTTAAAACCGCTGCAGCCCGAGGCGGCTAAGTGCGCATGCGTGTACTTCCGAGTCGCGGACTCGAATTTTTACATTAAACAGCAGCAAAGGTTTTTTTTTTTTTTACATTTCTTCTTCTTTTTAGCTGAGGGGGCTGCAGTCCGGCAGTCTGATGCCACGAGCCCCCCCTGGGAGGTGGTCAGGTTTGGTAGATATAGAGGACAGTCTACAGGGGTGGTATGTGACACATGTGGTGGGTAAACACCCTGGATGATGTGTGTGGTCTGTGATGTGGACACCCCATGGGCCCCAATATGGGTACAATGGGAACAAGCCTCTCACCCACTGCTACTCACAACAGCAGTCCACATTCTGAAGGTGCCTGGCCTGGAGGCTGAGCAGGAGGAGCATGTCGACCCTGTGAATGTGTACTGGATGTCTCTGAGTGATGTAGCACATCCCACATGTGTCTATGGAGCCCGGTATGGAACAGACCCTAGACCTAACCTCAGGGAACAGGAACATGTCTATGTGTGCACCCGGGGGGGGTGGGGCAACATCCCCTGGGTTGGTTCCACCTGATGGTATTGCTGGACCAGTACATGAGGCCCCAGGTTGGGACACACTTGTGATATGGGCAGGTATCATGGGCAGATGGGTTTAGAGAGGTGGCTCTGCTGGCCAATAGTACATATACATGCTATTGTGTTACTGTTATAGAACATATGTTGGTAGAAATAGTCTACACAATCCCGGAACATGTCCAACAGCATGCATAGATATCCCCAATAACACAGAATGTCAGATGTGTAGCATTACCAAAGCAGCCATACCACAGGCATATATGGAACCATAGTGCCCTGACAATGGCCTGCAGGTGAATAGTCTGTAACAGGCCAGCAATGATAGTGTCCACACAGAGAACATGGCTACAATCACATAGCAGGAAGTGTGGTACATTACAATATCTGTCCCACTGGTAGGTAAGCTGCAACCATACCTAATAAGTAGTGTGTACAGTTTGTTGAAGCTGATATGGTGGGGGAGGGGTGACAGAGATGTACATTATGAACTGTAGTAACCTTGCTGTATGAGTTGCTCAGACCTGTTTCCATCTTTATGTCTTTCAGCCAAGATGTCACGTGCACACTTGCCCACCCATTCAACAGCCGAGAATGATGTGCTTATATCATGCCTGATCCAGCACTACCCAGTGTTGTTTGGCAGGGCTGCCCATGAACAGCAGGAGTGGACCGCCCTGTGGAACGACCTACTCCACAGAGTCAATGATGTCGGACTGCACAACTGCAGTTATGAGCAGGTCCGGCATCATTGTACTGACCTGCTTCACAATGCCCATTGGTGTGCTGCTGCAGTCTTGGGGTATCACCTTACCACAGGGGGGCCATGCCATCCATCCTCCCCCTGACATGTGTGGAGGAGCTCCTGGCCAGCCTCATGGCACCTGCCCATTCGGCCAGACACCAACCGCTGGACACCTTTGTGGAGGTGGGTGGCGCACACATACCAGCTGAGGAGTGTGCAGGTAAGGACACAGGGCACATCAGTAGACCACTGTTGTATATACATCCATATCAGTACAGGTAGATCATGCATATCTGACATGTCATAGATATAGTGTGTTGCTGTATTGTAGTGATAAACAGATGTACAGATGTGGTAGTATTGTGGTAATGTACCATTGATGTACTGTAATACTGCACCCACCCTGTAGCACTGCCACAGGTGTGGCCATAGACATTGCATCTCTCACCCTCTTATGTAGGTCCCTCCGGGATACCACCAAGGCAGCAGCCTGTAGCTGGTGAGTATGGTTTATGTAGATGCTTGCCAACACACCGGGCATGTAATGGCAATGGCATATTCTATGCACACATCTAACACACCTACCCTGAATGCATGCTGTACATGTGCACATATTGTTGCTGCAAAATGCACGGCATCACAGGGGTGACCATGATGGGGTATTGGAGGGGTATGTCAGACACCTGCATGATAACTGACATCCTGTCATTGTGGAATGTGTCCACAGGGAGTAACATAATGGTGGGAGACATGGCCTAAAGTAGGGACATGTTCGGAACAACACCCATATACAGTGCAACACCAGTGTATATACCTGTAGGACAATGGCAACTGCTGCAGTGATACACTATGGCATAAGACATTACAGTAGTCCGCATTATCAGCTGGGTCTAGGCTGTAACATGTGATGTTCAGTGTACGGGACACTGCAAAGTGGCACACATGTGTAGGGCTTACTTGTCATGCAGCTGCATAAAGGCTGAAGGAGGGGGGTGTCAGCATGACACACCAGTGCACTGCAGCAGGGAACCTAAAGATGCCAGGAATGGCTCTATTTGTACATAGTCAGGCTCAGGACCTGTGGCAGTAGTAACCCTACCCCCACAGCAATAGTGATGGCAGTGTGTGAACACCGTGGGATGTGCACATGAGTAGACCTTGCAATCAATCAGAATAGGGGGACATGTTTAGGGCAGACTGAACATACACTGGCAAATGCAGATGGCCCACCCTGGTACACCCCTTCAGGAGTAGAGACTGCTGTAGTGCACACAACAAGAGGTGCTATAAATCATCATGGTAAGGGTGAGCACACATATGCCCACACGGTGTGTATGTATCGCGGTCAGCAGCCGCACACCTAACACAATCTGTAGACACTGCATGTGAAAGTACAGGACATATGTCACATATCAGGTTCATGTACTGCTAAGTTATGCAGTGATGTGGTCCCATGGCAGATCAAGGATGGGTGCATCAAATCAATAAAGGTGTGTACACCCCCCATAGCCATGGTATCCTCTGATAGTTGTCAGTGTAAGAGTATTGGATTGGTCATACATAGTCCGCTGATGTTGAGAGCTGTAAATCAGGCATCAGGCATTCACCAGTGACAACTGACCACATATCATCCCAGGTATGTGTTGCTGAAAAACATAGGGGCTGTGAGCATTAAAGCTGACATAACTGACGCAGTACTACACATTCCACAATGGGTTGTACACCTGTGAGGTGTGGTGCATAGTACATGTCAGGGTGCAGAACAGGTGCACAACAATACTGTGTACATGGGTGCAGGGGTATCCAGGGGAAGGGGGATCACCTAGTGACACAGCACATGCATCACATACATATACTGTTGCTAGCATGGATTGACTATAGCTGAACTGCATGCTGTTCTGTACCATATGTTCTGCATGTTGACAGATGGGTAATAGGAGGACTGTGTGTACTATCATTGTGCAACCTCACCTTTATGTTTGAGTGTGTGTGTGTGTGTGTGTGTGTGTGTGTGTGTGTGTGTGTGTGTGTGTGTGTGTGTGTGTGTGTGTGTGTGTGCGCATCCAAGTGGTTAGTTAGTTTGTCTGCAGGGTCACTCTGGTGAAGTGGAGGAAGGTAGATGCATGTAGGATGCATGTGTGCATGTGTTTGTTTGTGTGGGTGGCCATGTATGCACATGTGAGATTGTGCGGTGTTCATAAGTACATGGACATGGACTGCCACATTACACACCAGGAATACCTTTCATGTGTGTAATCACAGGACACCTGATAGTATAATATGGTCTGTAGCATGGAACAGGCATCGATAGGGAAAGTAGTCCACAGGTACACCCTTAATATCAAATTCAACAGCAAGATCACCTACAACCCACATATGCAGCACTACAGATGCATTGGGGAAGTACTAGTCAACACCAGGGAGTGTCTCCATATATTACAGTTGTCACATGATAGGCTGCATGAGCAGCACCCTCCCACATGCAATCTGATGTTGGTGTCCACACAGACACTGAAGATGATGATAGTACTGTTGAGGCACAGGTGGGGTTGTCAGGGGCTGACACTGCACCAGCATTTGACATCCCCCTTTTAGCCACCCCAACCCCTCACACAGTTTCAGTTCCTACACATACCCCATCACCAGTGGCCATAGTGGGGGGACAGCTGGCATTTGGTGGCAGTGCACAGGTTTGTGTGGTAACCATGCCTACTGTGTCTGGTCACAGCAGACAAAGCCAGATTCCTGGTAGGACACCACATAAGCGGATGTTGCAGGGTGTTAGTGGTAGGGCCACTGGACATCATGCTCCTGGCATAGGCAACATAGCTGGTACCAGCAGATGCAAGTTTCAGGCTGTCAAGGCAGTGCAGGCACATATGGAATATTATACCAGACAGGGCCTGAGGCTGCAGAGGGCTGCTCTCACATCTGTAAGTGACAACCTCTGTGAACTGTCGGGTGCCATCCGTGCTTATACCGAGCTCACGGATAGATGGCATGGTGACATGATGGCCTTCATCGGCCGTGTGCCCATGTTTCAACGTGTGGTGGGGATGCGGTGACGCCCATGTGGACGTGGGCCAGCAACACCAACAGCTGGCAGTCAAGATGGACATGCTAGGACACCAAGAAGCTCCTGTAGTTGCAGTAGCAGCCCCGGCAGTGTGGGGGGTGTGCTGTTCACACCACACCACAGCAGGCCACATGCACATGGTCCTGGCCAGTCCCAGGAGGGACCTGGTGCCAGCGGACAATTGTCATCAGCAGGTGAGAGTAACACATCAAGACCTGTTCCTGGACATGCCCGTGGAGCCGCTGGCAGGCACAGTCCACATGTCCATGGCCAGAGGCAGTGAACTGCACACCCTGCCAGGTATGGTCTGCAGCTATCCATAAACACCTCTGTAGGGCAGCCACATGGCAGAACTGTGTGCATGCATACCCATACTCTATGTAAACACATCTAGGGCAACCCCATACCTACACACACCACATCACCTTGCACAGCTCACCACAGTACACCCCTCACCCTCACACATGGTGTCAAATGTATGGCCCACCATCATCCTCTGGCAAACCAACATCACACCCTGTGCATATGATGATACCTGTGCCACATCCCTGTCATCCATACCATCAGTGCAGGGACAGGCTGATATGGTTCTTATGCACATGGTGATTGTACAACAGTGTACCACAGTACTGCAGTGTAACATGTTGTAGGGAGTAAAGTGCAATGCATATATGGCATATAATGTAACCATCCAGCAATGATACCTTATAGCTGTTAGTAGCACTGGTTGGTTGTGGTCTCTATAATGTTATCCATTTGTGTTGTAGGTGTACACATGTCAGCACAAGGATGCCCTGTGCATATGATGATACCTGTGCCACATCCCTGTCATCCATGTCATCAATGCAGGGACAGGCTAATATGGTTCTGATGAACATGGTGACTGTACTACAGTGTACCACAGTACTGCAGTGCAACATGTTGTAAGGAGTAAAGTGTAATGCATATATGGCAGGTAGTGTAGCCGTCCAGCAATGATGCATTATAGATGTTAGTAACACTGGTTGATTGCAGTCCCTATAATGTTATCCATTTGTGTTGTAGGTGTACATGTGTCAGCACAAGGATGGCCTGCAGTCATATTCCACAACAGAGTATGTCACTGTGGTGACACCATGGCTATGACATATCTGGGGTACAGTTGAACACATGTCACAGGTTACTAAACCGGTTATTGCCTGTGCGACATGGACAGACCCCTACCTAGCTATGTAGTGATACTGAAGTGTGTGGCTTGCATTGCACACACCACACAGCATTTAGGGTGAGGTGTGTCCCAGGTTACATGCAGAGGATCCCCAGACATGTACAGTATGCTAATGGGGGATGTAATGGGTGTATTTGGATAATACATAGTGTGGCATACCGTCATATACACATTTACAGACACGTAGCCAGACACACATCCAAGATACCAGGGCCAATCACTGCTAACTAACTTGACCATGTGTCCAATGTGTTACAGGTAGGCTGCACACATCACATGCATAACTGGCCTGGATTGTGGTAACAGTTACCTGTATGGTTGATGGTGACAGTGTTAACCATAACGTGGTACATGGGACATATACCGGATGTACCTTGTTGTAATGACAGTGTACACAGCACCCACATCCCCCAGTGGATATCGTACTCCCTGAAACCCATGATGGCACTCTACCATACCCACCATCACACATGGGCAGCGACTGCGATGCAACCCATAGTATATCCCAACAGTGGTACTATAGGGATATTCAACTCATGCACATGCCACACACGTAGTAAGGTGTTGCATTGTCATGTCATACCTATTGGTAGCAACAACACTATCTGTATTACTGTGTGGCAATGGGTATTGTAATAGGAGTATGTGGCCTCAGAATGCTGTACCCTACAGATATACGGACATGCACAACTACATACACATGCCAGAACACAATGGGTATCCCATGCCTATCAACCCATTTGTAAAACACTGTTGTGCTGGTACTGCAAGGCTTGTGTACCTGGTATGGGGGGAAGCTTAACAGGGTACATGTAATGTCCCATACGGCAGCAGCCACAACTGACTATGGCAATGGGTATTGCATTGGTTGTGAAGTCCCTCATGGAATTCCCAAGTACAGGTGTGCTAACACACAGACACTGCTATATTCAGCCAAGCACATGTACACATGTATCAGTACAGGAGTGCATCCCTGCAAGTGGTCATAGTTGTGTACCTAGCTATTGTCCAAGAGGAGATGGGTTGTGTAGTGGTTGTGTGCAGTGGTATCCTGCCACCTGCCAGGTGGCTGCGGGCAATCTATCGAAAGACACTACTGTCATGACCTTCAGGGTGAGAATGACATGCATCAGCCAATCCTCCAGATGCCTCCTGCACATGGCCACTGAGATGATCAAGTTGACATGTATGCAACATGCATTACAACACATGGTGAGTGTCTGTGATAGAGACCTGTACCCAAGCATGTTCGGTTGACTGTGGTAGTGTAGTGGAGGTACCCATGGCATGTGGTGCGTACAAGGTAACATCTCCTATATTTGCCACTTCTTACACAGCTGGGCAGACATGTCAGTGTCAATCAAGCTTAGGTTGCCTGTACCTATCCCAGCTGGATACCTGCCATCTGCACATCTGTACAGGGACTGACAGTCATCATTTTAGCAAGTAGCTATGCAGTAGCATGAGTGTGTTGACAGATAGATGCCTGACAACAATATGCATGCCATAACTACATTTGGATGCCCTCACTAACATGTGCTGTACAGATGGTAGTCTATAGTTACATTCCACATGATGGATCATTACTCAGTAAGGGGTATATACTGTAACACAGCTCACACACCGGGGATACAACATGGAGGCCTCGGTGTCCAGCTATGTCCTCAGGTGTGCCTGTTGTCAGTACTACATTTAGCACTTTGCTCTTGCTTGGGTTAGCACTGTAAACAGTAGTACTGCCATGATACACTACATGCCAGTGTGACAGCACATACCCTGGGCTACTACACATGCATGTAACACATTCACATGGATAACAGTGCTGCACAGGCCTCATATATGTCTGTGTCCTACACATGACACTCACCCCCTTGCTACTGTAATGACAGCACATAGGTGCATGTATTGTACATGGCATTACATACACTTATTGCAGGTTATCAGACTAGATGGTGTTTCCTGGTTACCAGGGCTAAGCCATGCTTAGCAAGTATCAACATTGCTGCAATATAACAGATAAGCTGATTTTCACACTGGTTAGCGATGCCTACACTGTGTAAGTGCCTGTACGTTTATCCATAGCTCAGCACTGCTTAGCTTTGCACAAACCCGCTCAAACCCACTTAAAGTAGTTCAAAACTGCCTTAACCACTCTGTATCCAACAGCCCTTGTTCTGTCCAGCAACGAAATGAACAGCCCTTTCAGGTCTTGAACCCAGGACACTGTACACTGAAGTCACAACACTTAACCACTACACCATGACAACTGCGAAGACAGCTGTTGTTTTACCAATATAGCTGTCAATACACATATTGAGTAGTATTAAACAATTGCCTTTAGTTCCTAAATTGTGTAGCCCTTGTTATTAATATGACTGTTGCATCACATATGTTGTTTTATCATAATGTGCACATAGCAGATACATACGGTGAGATAAATCTGGGAGGGTATACACAGCCATGACGTTTACTCATGACAGGAATATGGTTGCATACATATAATAGGTCTATATATGTCTACATGTACATACACATGTATACTCATACAAGTCTGTATACACATCTGTATAGTGCTACATATATATGGCCATGTGTACATCTCTTCGTATGTACACACATATATATATATATATATATATATATATATATATATATATATATACACACACACACACACACACACACACACACACATATATATATATAGATATATGTATATGTATATATAGGTATATGTCTATATAGCTATATATGTATGCGCATCCTATGTGTACAGATATGCCTAGTTATGTTGGCAAATATGTAGATATCTATAATTATATGTGCATACATATCTATACTGATATACCTACTACTGTCAATATATATGTAGATATCCATATGTATATGTGCATATTTATCTCTATCTGTATATGTGTAGACATATATTGCTCTGTATATGTATATATCTGGGTGTTTTTATATATATATATGTACATATAGATATCCATTTATATATGTCGATATGTATATGTGTATATATCTATACAGATATCTTGAAACTTATATATACATATATTTTCACCATATGTTCTGAACATGGAGTGTAGCCCTACCTCAGCCCCTATAGTCCCAACTCCATAGTGCAAGGGGATGTCAAGTGTGTATAGCAGGTATATTTGTAGACTATTGCTACTGTAATAGGGATTGTCTTCACAGACATGGTGTGTATGGGAGGTCACATCTGCTTTTCACATGTGCACCATTGGCTACTGATAGCCATCCTAAGGACATCAAAGTACAGTACCACTGCTAGCACGTAATCCTCCTGTGGACTGCAGCAGAGATATTGGCTAATATATGTGGACATTCTGACACACTCTGAACAGTCCAGATGTGTACACAGAGCTCCTTAGTGCAAGACATGTGGACCAAGCCTGACAATGTGGATGTTAACAGCCATGTAGATGGGTATAACACGTAATGACTGGTATCCATTTGCCACCATAGGTTATGCATTCACACACCCCTGTCTGTCCTGACACATAATAACCACTGGTACAGAGGTGCTATGGCCACATACTACCCACTAGATATTGACATACATCTGTACAGCATCCCACTGCTTTGTATGACATGCATGACTGTTAAGGGAGGCCCAGCAGCAGTAAATCTGGCAAGTATCTGGACATGACATCTCACTGGGTAAGTACACTAAGCTGCTAGGCATGTAACAAAGCACTGTGCAGGCTACAGGCAGACTGGCTCAGCACGAGCCTACATTTCCTATGGTGGAATGCACATGTACCTGCATATATAGCAGGCTCTACAGGCATGTCACAGCACAGAGTACGATACATCGGGTTTATATAACATATTTGAACTTCCAAAATATCGAATACCATAAGCTCAAGCTTGGAAGTTTGAAATGTGATAACATCGAAAACTCAGAACAGCAAATTGTTTCCCAGTAAAAAACAAATTGCCGTTCCGAGAAACACACACACAACACAAGCACACCAAAACTTAAAGAATCCACACACATACACTTTACAAGACCCTACTTCTAAATCTACACTAAAACATACATACAGTACTACCTATCCACTTACCTTAACCTGCTCCCTAACCCTAAGGTCCGTAACTATTGCACCACAGTGGAGGAAATAGGGAAGCCACGGAACCCCCAACCGAAATCTTGCCCTAGGCAAGATTTCGATGTTCCGCGGCTTCGCTATTTTCTGCTTCTGATGTAGTGATTTTGATATTGTAGCATTCGAAGTTTTGAGACTTTGATGTTACAATATAAACCCCGATACATCAGTGTGAAAGTGCATAACCACAGCCAATGTGAACACAGCCACGTCCACATATGGTAAGCTAGTGTTATATTACAGTATATGGACTATTTGTTCAACACCATCCTCATATGTGCCTCTCGCACACTAACCCTACATATACTGGGCCGCTACACAGTGTGGTCCAATGCCTGTCTGTGGTATGGGACATGTGTGTGTATGGCCCTACAAACATGTAAGCTGATAGGGTAACATACTGTGGAGCAGCATGTAACATCAAATAGAACAGGACCAAGAACAATGACGTCTACCACAGTCTGTACACATGCCAAAGTACATATTATCAATACACACACTGTTGACATTCACCTTACGTACACAGACCTCAGTACTGTACACACAACCAGAGAATGTCCAGGTGATGTCATCAAATATAACCCCTACTATACATAACATGTGTAGCAGTCTATCTCTTTGGCTTGTTATCAGATATGATGTCACTAATTATGGTGTACAGCACATATGCACCTCTTACTGCATGACATATGTACAAAGGTTGACAGAGTTGTGGCTGGAGGCACATACACAGGGCCAATATTGACATGTTGCTGTGATAACATCATACATTTACTGTTGTAACAGGGTTTGTTGCAACATATGTCTTATGAGGGATATGAAGTCAGTAACTCTCATGGCTGTCACCATCTACAGACTGCAATCCTCACGTTACCTTCTGCAGTCCACAGATAGGTGCTCTGTGGGTAACACATGAAACAAAAGGCACCACACACTGCCCAGCCTCAGATGACCCTACAGATGGGGTTCCTTCATACACATAGCACTAACATGGCAGTTATTAAAACATGTAGGTCAGCCATATCCACACATACCCTGTTAAACCAACATTACTCCAAATGCAGTATAGCAGCACTTACAGTCTGTAGTCAGGTCAGGCACATCCCCCTCCTGTGTGTTGCCCTGTTTCCACAGTGTATGTTGTTAGAGGTAAATCTCCAATCCATATGAGATGCTGTTTGCCAAACAACAGAACGAGTTCCTGCTCACAGTGACTGAGAAGGCCCAACACCAACATAATGTTCCTAGATACTGGAGTGTGTTTCCATGCAAATCTTAAGCATGTTTGTGTCACACACCACCAAAGGTTATCAAAGTCCTGATGACTATGTAGTGCTATCACATTTCTATGCAGTTATTGGATGTGCCACATAGGTTACATGTTAGGGAGTCCTAAAAACATATATGTGATGGTGAGTGGCATCTGCAACAGAGATATGGTAGCTATATGGTAGGTGTAGTAGATGTGACTGTCCGCATGAACAGGTGCCAGTATCAACACAGCCACACTCTCACAGGGACACACACACACTGACACACTTGGCAGGACCAGGAATATAACTCATCACTAGTGAGATTGCCACAACACATTACTGTGCAGGTATCACATGCACCACAGGGGTCATACAGAGGTTATATGGGCAAAGGTTATGTTGAGGTTACTGACATTGGACAGCATGCTTCAGTATGCCAACGGGGGTTGTAGTGAGTGTAAATGTGATCATACACATCATACAACACACACACACACACACACACACACACACACACACACACACACACACACACACACACATGATTCCAGTACTGAATGCATGGGTGCATTGCATCATGGGTGTGTAGTGGTCGACTGTGCCAGACAGCTATACAAGGCTAGGTGATGGATATACTTTGGCATTAGCCCACATGACAATGGTCTGCATTGAGGCTCAGGGATGTAGTTTCTGGATTTGCACACACAGATGTGTATTGTATTCACCATCCAGTCACCTGGATGACTATTGCGTGTGGCCATTGCTGTGCATTGTTTGCCATGTATGTGTTCCTTGGTCCATAATATGGAGGGTGTCTGGGATGTGCATACCTCCCACATGCATGTACAGTGACATGTGGAACTGTAACTGGGGTGTCTGGCCCATGTTGTGTACACAGATTGTTATCATCAGATGTGCCAGTCCTGGCCTCATGTGGCGGGAACTGTTAATGGACAGCAGGTTCACCCTGCACTTACATTGATAGCATGATACCGGCATTCCCTGGTGTCAGTGGCATCTCTCCATGCAGGGCATATTTTTCAGGCATGGTATGTCCTTTGTTGGTCACATTTGATGGCACCACAGGTGTTGCAGGTGTCCAGTGGGGAACATGGGGTAGGTGCACTGTCGGCACGTACGTGCCTATTGGACAGTTGGACAGGGTGCCATGTCCTCTGTAGCCCACTGCAATCACACCATGGTTACTATCAGTGAGCAATATGCAGGGTACTACCAATATAGCGGCTGTTGCCAAGGCACGTGTGTATGTGCATGAGACATGGTTTGAGAGTGTTCTCTGGGTAATACTAGGGTTGCTAACTTTGTTTGCCTGGCCTTTATGTCACATGTAGGGGTATGGATTTGCTCCCCCACCTCTTGGCTATTTCACATCTGTTATCCCTGTACAGTGGACATTGTGATATATACTAGGGCCACCATATAAGAAATTTGCAAAGCACGCTCCACAATTAATCCAGTTGTTACACACTCACACCCACCTACACACAGGATATGAATTACAAACACAGACACACACACAGTCACACATGTTATGTCTGGGATTAGATGTCCTACCTAACAAGTTTATTACACTACAGCACTAGCATTTATAGGATGCACCACAGAGATTACTGGAGTACTCCTTTCCCAAAGGTGGATTCCACAATGAATGACATCAGCAGGATTGCCAAAGTAGGGCATTTGAATTTTAGTGAGTGTGGCTAGGCTAAAATGCATTGCTCCCTACACAGACATAGAAACACACACAAAACATCCACAACTACCATGTTTTTAATAGAACCCCTACCAGCGTTCTATATCACACTACAGCACTACACAGTTATAGGATACACCACAGGGATTACTGGAGTACTCTTTCCTGAAACGTGTATTTCACAATAAATTACATTGGCAGGATTGCCAAAGTAGGGCATTTGAATTGTAGTGAGTGTGGCTAGGCTAAAATGCAATGCTCCCTACACAGGCATTGAAACACACACAAAACATCCACAACCGACGTGTGGTTATAGAACACCTAACAGAGGTCTATATCACACTGTTGGAGCTGTTATAGGACACACCATGGGGATTACTGGAGAACTCCTTCCCAAAAGGTGTATTTCACAATGAATGACATCAGCAGGATTGCCAAAGTAGGGCATTTGAAATGTACTGAGTGTGACTAGCCTAAAATGCATTGCTCTCTACATAGACATTGAAACACACACAAAATGTCCACAGCTGCCATGTTTGGGAATAGAACCCCTATGAGAGTTCTATATCACACTACAGCATGAAGCTGTTATAGGATGCACCACGGGGATTACTGGAGTACTCCTTCCCCAAAGGTGTATTCCACATTGAATGGCATCAGCAGGATTGCCAAAGTAGGGCATTTGAATTGTAGTGAGCGTGGCTAGGCTAAAATACATTGCTCCATACACAGACATAGAAACACACACAAAGCATCCACAGCTGCCATGTGTGGGAATAGAACTCCTGCCAGAGTTCTATATCACACTACAGCATGAAGCTGTTATAGAATGCACCACGGGGATTACTGGAGTGCTCCTTCCCCAAAGGTGTATTCCACATTGAATGACATCAGCAGGATTGCCAAAGTAGGGCATTTGAATTGTAGTTAGTGTGGCTAGGCTAAAATACATTGCTCCATACACAGACATAGAAACACACACAAAACATCCCTAACTGCCATGTGTGGGAATAGGACCCCTACCAGAGTTCTATATCACACTACAGCATGAAGCTGTTATAGGGCACATCACAGGGATTACTGGTGTGTTCCTTCCCCGAAGGTGTATTTCACAGTGAATGACATTGTCAGGATTGCCAATGTAGGACGTTTGAATCGTAGTGTGTGCAACTAGCATAACATGCATTGCTCCCTACACAAACAGACACACACACAGTTGCCATGTTTGGGTTTAGAACTCCTACCTAAATAGTATATCACACTACAGCAGTTATAGGATGCACCACAGAGATTACTGGGCTGCAGCTTTCCGAAAGGTGTATTTCACAGTGTATGACATAAGCAGCCTTGCCAAAGTAGGGCATTTGAATTGTAATGAGTGTGACTAGCCTAAAAAGCATTGCTCTCTACACAGACAGAGTCACACACAGACAGTTGCCAAATCTGGGATTAGAACTCCTACTTAACTAGCTTATCACACTACAGCAGTATGTAGTTATAGGATTTGCTATGGAGAGTACTGGGCTACAGCTTTCCGAAAGTACTACACAGTGTATGACATCAGCAGCCTTGACAAAGTAGGGCATTTGAATTGTAATGAGTGTGACTAGCCAAAAAACATTGCTCTCTACACAGACACACACACAAATACACACACACACACACACACTTGCCATGTCTGGGATTTGAGCTCCTACCTAGCTAGTTTATTACACTACAGTAGTACACAGTTATAGGAAGCACCACAGAGATTACTGGCCTACACCTTTTACAAAGGTGTATTTCAAAGTGGATGACCTCAGCAGGCTTGTCATAGTAGGGCTATGGGGAGGGCAGTGTGTGTGCATAGGCCATAACCCATTCATCTAGAGGTTGACACACCACATGCGGGCACACACAGGGTTATATTCCACAGGTATATATATACAGCTGCTAGATGACTATTTCCTTGTACAGTCATTTTGCATAGCTAGTACTTGCACCACATAGTCCATAATGATGACAGATACCAGTGGCTAAAATCTACAGTGAGTGACATCCAAACCTCATGTGGTTGTAGCCATTTGGCTGTGTGCTGGGAGGGACAGGCCTCATAATGGATGGCCCCTTGTGACAGTCACTCTGTTCCACGCATCTGTGTATGTCTACCTTTGGCTTATTATAGTGTGTTGTCCTTGGATATATGCCTGTATTCCTATCCAGTGTGTGTGCAAAGCATGAGTGCTGCATACTGAGGAGTATCTGCACTAACATCTGCAACTGCCAGATATGTCTAGTCTACTGTTGTTTGCAGACATGGCCTTCATGTGTTTAAGTGTGTGAGCATTCCCAGTATGACCTTTCAGTATGTTGTTGCCTGACATTGCTTTCATTTCTCTAAGTGTGTGAGCATGCCCAGTATGCCCTTCTGTATTGAATTTGTGGATCGATTCCAGGTAGTTTGTACTGCAGTGCAGACCTTTGTGTTGTACACCTACAGATAGCATACTGTTTCTGCAGGGTATCCGTCGATCATTTGGCAATATGGGGACAAACTGTGCAGGGGATAGTGTGTACTGTAGGTGATTGTGTCTGTGCTGCTTCAGCTGCATGGCACTGCTGTTAACAGAGATATTCAGACATGTTGTTATACACAGTGATGTTTTCTGTCCTCATGTACTGTCAGATGGACATTCTTGCTCACAGTGATGACTTGGGGGACAAGGGTGACTGCAGCTGTGTCTGGTATTGTGGGCAGACACCTACATATTCATGGTAAGTTATGCATTCTGGAGGGGGGAGCTGCAGACATTTGGTGCTGAGTTTGCGTATCCAGTTCAGCACCTTGGTACAATGTTGGCAGAGGATACCATACTTGTCCACCCATCAACATGACAGTATGGCCTTATCTTGCTGTGGCGATGCCTCACAGCTGTACAGATTTGCACAGGTTAGCCAGAGGCAGGGGCCATGGGGCAGGGCATTTATCCTATTGTGTTTTACTGGCAGGTGTGTAGCCAGCTATTTATGTGTTTGCAGCCAGGAATAGTGTGTGGACACAGCTTGGTGTCGGACCCTACACATTCCATGCTGCCCATGCTCCCACACCCCCCTCTGTTATTCTAAGCGCTTCCATACATTATGCATATATTCTGTGATACTTTCCCTAAGGGTATCACTCCATCACAGGTGTGTGTTAGTGTTGGTCCACAGTTCATGCTGTGGGACATGGTGGACATGTTACTGTGGGTTTTTTTTCCACATGGCCTTGCATATGGCTTATGTGGCATGTGTTATGTTATTATTTGGGTGTCCATGACATAGCATGCATTGGCAGTATGTGTGAGACACAGGCCTTTGGCAGATGCCTGTGGGGCATTAGTTGTTGCTGCAGGCCAGATGTGACATGCCATTGCCTTCTGTCAGTCCTACAGTCCCAGACCACCATACAGTATATTCCCCTGGGGTGACAGGGTAGGTGTGATAGGTGTTCATGCCAATACTTTCTATCAGTCTTGATCAGGTGGTGTGGATGCTGGGAGGGTGCTACCTACAGCTAGGGACACACCTGCATGGGACACCTGCACTGTATGCTGCAGTCTTCCACTATTGCCATATAAAGCTGGGGTCTTACTGTACCCATTCCCCACAGCAGGGATATTACCAGAGAGATGTTTGTGGGTGGTGTTTGCGTGGCTGGGTGCGTGTGTGCTATGGACACTACTTGCATCTGACACACAGATATGCATGGGGCATTCCAGTTATGCTGGCATGTGCAGGTACATCAGCTGATTCCCAATACATCAGTCTTACTTCCTTTGTGATCTGCAGGTGTTCAGGCAGACATCACCGGTATCCCCTACTACAGGTTCTGTTACTGTGATGCATATCTATATGTACACATCCAAGGGTGTCTCCATTTCACAGTGACACAATATATACTGTATGTCTGGGGTACTTTCCCCTGTGTACTGCTTGCATATCTAGCCCAACAGCCATGCCATATTGCCATCTCAGTCTTTCAGATGGTGACACATATTACCACCATACATTTACAATGGCTTACTGCTAGCATGTGTTATACTGGTGGGAATTGTCTTTGGCACTGCAGTCGTGAGGGCTTGTCTCTGTCATCAGCAGTAGTGGGCAATGGCCAGCAGGTCTTACCTCAACATGCATACATACTGACCACTCATGCACATTATGAAACACACACCATCCTAACACACACAGACCTGCATATTGTACAAAGGCTACAACCTATCCTGCTACCTTGGCCACCTCTGGGCATCTGTGCTCCACTCGTGTTATACCTACTCATACATGTTACTATATTTCTACACAGGATTGGGGGGGCACACCTGAGTGTCACTACATTTCTACACTGGATTGGGGGAAAGGGCAGACCTGTCTGTTTCCACATGTCTATTTAGGCATGGGGGGGGCACACCTGACTGTTACTACATTTCTGCATAGGATTGTGGGGGGACACACCTGACTGTTACTGCATGTCTATGCTGGATTGGGGGTAGGGGCACACCTGACTGTTTTTACATGTCTACGTGGGAGTGGGGGGGGGGGGCACACCTGACTGTTACTACATTTCTACATAGGGTTGTAGGGGGACACACCTGACTGTTTTTACAATTCTGCACAGGATTCGGGGGAAACACCTGACTGTTACTACATTTCTACACAGGATTAGGGGGGCAAACCTGACTGTTTATACATTTCTACACATGACTGGGGGGTGCACACCTTACTGTTTCTACATGTCTACATAGGATGGGGGGCACATCTGGCAGTAGCACACATTTGCTTTGACCATACTGGTATGTCAGGTACTCCATTTCATTCTGTATTCTAACCTATTATACTGACTAGAGGCACATCAGTGTACTACAGGTCTTAGCTTTGGTTGCCCTACATATTAGTGTCTGACTTCCTACCCTTCAGAACTAACATCCCATTGCCTGACCTGATGTAGTCTGTCTGTGTAGGCCTGGGGGGAGGTTACCCATAGGCATCATTCAGAGGCCAAAGCACAGGCTCTGTTTGGGTTTGTCTACACCTGTCCTGCTGGCTGACACTGTTGTTGGGTATGTGAACCACCCTGACTGGTATGTGTGAGTAATATGGACACACATGTCACCCAGCACATTTCCTACAGTGGGTTTTGTTACCCTGTGTAGTATTGGCTACTATGGTGACTCCAGTATGCATTACAGATGTCATGGTGCCACTATGGGTGTCTACTATCTGCTGCCATAACATTCAGCCACCCAATTCCCTTGCATTCTCACATCCATACCATAGCTACAGGTAATGACACATTCTACTCCATTTGGCAATTGGTCTGTTGATTGACTTACCTTGTGGGTGTGGCAGGATTGAGGATGGTGCTGGAGGTCTGCCTATATCAGATGCACATAGTACACTTCCTATACATGGCTGAGCAAAGGTAGTGTCATGTTTGGCATCCCTTTTACTGTATGTGTGAGTCAGAGAGAGGTGTCATTTCCTGGGTTCCTACTGTGTCAGTATATGTGCTTTGCATTGCCTCTTTGTCAAGGCCAGGGCATACTGGGCATGCCTCCATCTGCCTACTAGGGCAGGCTCAGGTTGTTCCTCCTCTCAGTCACTCTGTGCCTGTTCAGGCCTTGGCATTGATGGGGGGGCTGTGTGGCCCTGCCCCGTGCTCTTCCTGCTGCAGCTGTTTCCACAGGATAATATTGTGTAGCATGGCACATACCATAACAATATGAGTACATGTAGCTGGTGAGTACTGCAAGGCTCCACCGGATGTGTCCAGGCACCGGAACCATGACTTGAGCATCCCAAACATGCTCTATTATAAGTCTGGTCTGTGCGTGTGCCTCATTATGGCATTCTTGTTCAGGTGTGTGTGCATTTCTGATGGTTGTCATCAGCCATGGCTCCAGTGTGTAACCAGCATCCCCCACTAGGTGACCGTAGCAGATATCCCCATTGGCAAATCTATGGTACAGCTGTGTCAGATGCCAGATGTGGGAATCATGATAGCTTCCAGGGCAGCCAGCACACACATTCATTATAATGCCCTGGGCATCACACACAACCTGCCAGTTGATGGAGGGGAGGCCCCTGCAGTTGATGTAGACCCTACTCTGATCACTGGGTGGTGCTTTGATGCATATGTGCGTGCAGTCTATAGCACCCACTACCTTAGGGTATTCTGCTATTTGGTGTAAGAGACGCATATTGCTGACCAACACCTCACGGGTGTTGAGGAAATATATGTGCTCACTGGCATTGTGCTGACATAACATCCAGGAACTGATGGAATACTCTGGATACTGATGCCTGTGAGATCCTCATGATATCCCCAGTTGAGCTTTGGGAGGTATCTGTCTAGGCCTACACATACCTTGGTATCCACTGGGTTGGGTTCCCCTCGGTCAGTTCTGTGTGTCAGGCGTGGCTGGCACAGGTCTACAATTTGCTGTAGGAGGTCCATGTCCACCCTGTAGCACTCCACTATCTTCAGCTCATGTAGCCCCTAGTAGGTTACCCTGGGTCTGTACACTCTTCTCTGTCTCCTCACTGTTGGTTGATCGGCAGCATTCACATCCTCACTACCCTCAGCCTCTCGCACATGTTGTATTTTGCCTGCTGCAGCTCCTATCATTTTGTAGTTTTGTTTGTTAAAAGTCCCTGCTTGTATACACTGATGATTTAGAGTATGGGAAAAACAGAGCGGAAGGTGTTTGCATAGTTTATAGTAGTATTCTGGGCTGGGCTGGTTTGCTGCCTGTGTAATTGGCTGATTCTGATACATTTCACCTACCAGCTATGCTAGTTCTCCTTGATTAACTTCCTTCTACTGTTTTCTCTTCCCATTGCCTTCCTGTTTAAGCCCAGGGGCATGCCGCACAAACACAGTGCTCAAATGTGCACAGAGCTGCTATTTCCTGGTTTACCTTTTTTTTTCTTTAAAACCAGGTGCACGGTGCTCACACGTGCTTAGGCAATGTAAAGAGTGCTAGGCAGACCCAGACACACACCCTTGCTTAGCTGTGTTTAGCTAGGAGCAAACCTGAGCCACAGAGCTCCAATCCACTTACAGTATGCCTGACACACCCACCCCATGATGTCAGCTAACTCCTAGGCTTGCACCAAGCTATTCCTGCTCTTACACTGTTGGGACCTGACTAGCATGCTGGGGGAAACTGGGATTCACTATCATTCCCCTCATTTGTATAGGGTTGCCTGCTAATGCATAGTTACATGTCTCATACTGAGCCTTCCCCCTTAGCAACCATTACTCTCTGGCCATGTTGTCTTCTGCCTGCCATTGACTATAATGGCAGAATAGTGATTTTGGTTTTAAATGCTTTTTTGGGGTATTTTTTTTATTTTTAGCTCGATCCCATTTGCGCGCCGCTGCCCTACGCTTAAACAGCCGAGATCGGCTAAAAAAAATAAAAGTTGATTTTTTTATTTTTTAAGCTGCTTTCAATGCCATTGGCCTTATACTTGGCCATTGGCATGCTTCCTGACTGATATGCAGCCTTTATTTGGAGCTGTCACGGATCCGTTTTGGAATTTGCAGAAATTTACTCAGTTACTAACCAAGTACATTTCTGCAGATTACACTAGTCCTGCACGGCTGGTTTCCAGCTTCCTGGATAGCAAATTCATGTCATTTGCATGGATTTCTCTTGCAAATGGGGTACTTTGCATACAGGGGCTGAGTCCGTGCAGGACTAGTGCAGGAGCGCTGGTGCATGCCCCTACAGGCTATTCCTGGATCGCACGGCAGACATATTGCCTGCTAGAGCTCCTGCACACCGTGCAATGCTTACAGAATCCAGGGGCATTTTACAGAGTAGTAGAGCTTATCAGCATTAAATAATGCCAAGTGCTTACATACCTAGCTACTTCATTCGCCACATTTGTTTGGCACCACAAATTACATCTTCTTGTATTGTCTGGCAAATGAAAATGATACAAATCGACAGTAGATCTTTTTGCCCAAATTATTTGCTAGTGTTCTACAAAACCTGTGTACTTATCTTAGACTGCAGTGGCAAATAGAAAGTCTTCATTGCAGCTATACATTAATGTCCATGATATACAGGTTCTCACATACAATGCATAAGAAAAGAACCACAGTAAACTGTACTTATGTGTATAGTTAGTTATATACTGCAATGACATTACTAACCCCTGAGGTTTTTTAGGGATATGTGATATAATTCTATAAAATGATTCAGCCAAATGATTATGATATTCTTCAGTGTGGAGAGTATATCACGTCTGGACAAAATAACTGTGTCAGAATTGATTCAAAAGGCATGCGTGAAGCAGCTCCAATCAGTTATATGGACAATGCCCTCATATGAGATGAAAGTAACCTCTACTAACAAAATTAATTGCTATAAGGTAGTTCCTCTGACATTGCAACAGCAATTTCTTCAAGCCTTTTTGTGTAGTTCCTCTTCTAGTAGGATATATGAAACTGCACATCTGAAAACATAATAAACTAAGTAAGAAGTACAACAAACGTAGGCAAGGCTACAGGTTCTCAATATATTTTAATGAAACACACAAGTGCTTTCACCAAATGCTTCTTCAGGTGTATTACAAAAAGTAGCTTAAAACCACCATATTTAACTACTCAAGTTAAAATCACATGACACAACATATTACAATTTTAAATGTGCACTCAGCCATAAAGCTTGAATCTGCGCTGGTCATATCCCACAAACATACTTAACCTAAATCTTTATTCACAGGTAATGGAGTAAATAAAACAGTACTATAAAATCTGAAAATAATAAAACATTAAAACTAAAATTCATAACTCATGTTCAAACATCATTTCAACATCTCCAAACATCATCTACGCAATGGTCTAGTTTTAAGGATAGGTCTCAGTGGGACATAGTCATTAAGTCCATGGGCTGCATCTGCTCTCAACCTCACGATCCACTGGGCATCCACTTCTTCTGTTATAATTCTTACCTCCCCACCTCTCCTGTTTTCATAGCTCATGGCTATGACCATAAAGTTAAACCTGTGCGAGCCATCTGTGTTGCTAACATGTTTGGCTAGTGCATTAAACTTACTCTTATTCCCTTTATGGTAGGTGTGTTCCCTAATTCTTTCCTTGAGCATCCTGTCCGTCTTCCCAACATAAAATTTATTACAGCTCTGACAGACTGCTAAATATATCACATGTGCAATACCCCTGTATCTGGGTGTCTGAAACTCCAGCTATTGTCTATATATGGGCAAAATGAGCATCTCCCACATGGTGTGGTTCCCCCTTTCTTTACTTTACTTCCTGGATCCCTTGGTATACAAAGACTTCTCTTAAGTGACTTTGTATTCCGAAATATAAAGTGAGGTTCTGAATCTAGGAACCTACATACCTGTTTATCTGTTGTCAGAATGTTCCAGTACCTTTTAATAATATCAGTGTACTGTTTAATGTTTCTGGAGTAACTAAAAGGCACTCTTAATTTATTGTTGTTGCCCCCACTCAAACTATACTCAACAATATCCTGTGCTGGGTCTGAAAAATAGGGTTTCACCCTAGTTTGTCTCAGCCTGGTAACCTTATCAATATTTTTTTGTATCATGGCCTCATCATACTCTCTATCTACTAACCCAGCACTTGCAATATTAACTTGTTGCTGAAAGTCTTCGTCCTTAACGTTAAGAGAAATTGGTGCACATAATGTATATCTATTTATATGGAGAAAAATCTTAGATCTCTTGTGGATAAATCTGAATTTATTCTGAGAGATACAGAACACTTCATCAGGGACTTCTATAATTATGTACAGAAGAATAATTTACCAGACCAGTGCATGTTAGTTACCCTGGATGTGGTTTCATTGTTTACAGTAATTCCCAATCATTTGGGTATAGAGAGTGTTATTAAGTTTATGGACTATAATTCAAACTATGACACTAGTAAGACTGAACAGATGGGAGCAATATTGTGATTGGTGCTTGAGAATAATATATTTATGCTTAGGGAAAGTGTTTACTGGCAGCTCAATGGCATAGCTATGGGCACCTCGTGTGCAAATAGCTACGCCAATGCTGTCATGGCTATGTGGAAAATGGATAGTTTACTTAATGGTCCTTATAGATTTTATTTTTTCGGAAGTTTCTGGATGACCTATTTTTATTATGGGATGGTACTTAGGAGACCCTGCTGGAGTTTGTTGACTATATCAATAGGTCTACACAGTTCTTAAAGTTTACAATGAATTGGTCTTATATAGACATAGATTTTTTAGATGTAACTATGTTCAAGGAAGATATGAATAAGCTTGGCACTAGGCTTCACAGGAAGGAATGTCATGTTAACCATTTACTCAGTAGGGAGAATATGCATTCGCAATATATCTTTGTGTATGTGGTTCAAAATCAAATATATAGAGCTTCCAGACAATGTTAAGTACGAAGACTTTCAGCAGCAAGTTAATATTACGAGTGCTGATTTAGTGGATAGAGGGTATGATGAGGCCATGATACAAAGAAATATTGATAAGGTTACCAGGCTGAGACAAACTAGGGTGAAACACTATTTTTCAGAACCAGCACAGGATATTGTTGAGCATAGTTTGAGTGGGGGCAACAACAATAAATTAAGAGTGTCTTTTAGTTACTTCAGAAACATTAAACAGTACACGGATATTATTAGAAGGAACTGGAACATCCTGACAACAGATAAACCGGTATGTAGGTTCCTAGATTCAGAACCTCACTTTATATTTAGGAATACAAAGTCACTTAAGAGAAGTCTTTGTATACCAAGGGATCCAGGAAGTAAAGTAAAGCAAGGGGGAACCACACCATGTGGGAGATGCTCATTTTGCCTATATATAGACAGTAGCTGGAGTTTCAGACACCCAGATACAGGGGTATTGCACATGTGATATATTTAGCAGTCTGTCAGAGCTGTAATAAATTTTATGTTGGGAAGACGGACAGGATGCTCAAGGAAAGAATTAGGGAACACACCTACCATAAAGGGAAGAAGAGTAAGTTTAATGCGCTAGCCAAACATGTTAGCAACACAGATGGCTCGCACAGGTTTAACTTTATGGTCATAGCCATGAGCTATGAAAACAGGAGAGGTGGGGATGTAAGAATTATAACAGAAGAAGTGGATGCCCAGTGGATTGTGAGGTTGAGAGCAGATGCAGGCCACGGGCTTAATGACTATGTCCCACTGAGACCTATCCTTAAAACTAGACCATTGTGTAGATGATGTTTGGGGATGTTGAAATGATGTCTGAACATGAGTTATGAATTTTAGTTTTAATTTTTATTATTTTTCAGATTTTATAGTACTGTTTTATTTACTCCATTACCTGTGAATAAAGATTTAGGTTAAGTATGTTTGTGGGATATGACCAGTGCAAATTCAAGTTTTATGGCTGAGTGCACATTTAAAATTGTAGTATGTTGAGTCATGTGATTTTAACTTGAGTAGTTAAATATGGTGGCTTTAAGCTACTTTTTGTAATACACCTGAAGAAGCATTTGGTGAAAGCAATTGTGTGTTTCATTAAAATATATCGAGAACCTGGAGCCTTGACTATGTTTGCCATACTTTCTTACTATTGGACTTTTGGTGATTTGGAACAGAGCACCTGGTTATCAGTAGTTGTTTTACTTGCTTTTATAATAATAAACTTGTCTGGCCTATACCTGCTTTAAATTTGCAGCACAGCGCTCTGAATGTGTGAAATGCCTAGGTGCCTCCTAATTTGTTTTTATTCTGTTTTTCATCTTGTGACTTACTACTGCCTTTGCAAGTGAATTATGTACCTTTATGTAAAAATTGCTTCTAATATGGATTGCTGTTTTGAGACCTTAGTGCCGCTGTTAAGCACATGCCATCATGGTTCCCTCATCAAGATATTGCACATAGCATTACTTATTTTTTCACAGGCATCCATGTTTGAAGTTAATCCGTAACCTATTAGAAATATTTAGTAAAACGCCTCTCTTTGAAAGTCCTGCATTCTGAAATACAGTCAAAAATGTCATGATTTACATACAAACTCATTTCTCCTGCTGTGTTTAATAGTTCAGAAGAAAGCATTCCCTAAATACAACAAAAGAAACAGACTGCTTTAAAATATTTTATCTAGCTATAAGCTGGCTCAGAAGGCATTTCATTCATCCTATCAGCACAGCAGGAGCAAATAAAAAAGCTCAAAGAGACAAAAAAATGTTCCAACATTCTGATAATTTCATTCTATCTAACTTGTATTCACTTTTTATGCGAATGCATGGCAATGCCACTACTAAATAATACTGTCAGTAAAGGTGCTTCACTTTTGCCTTGCCCCATTTTAGCTATGCTTCTACCAAAAAAAAAAAAAAAACAAAGATGCAGTAAAGCTTTATAATGTACACAGAGCTTGCTAAATTAAAAATTCGGCTAAATGAGATGGTATGCATTTCACATGGCTTCAGACTGCTAGGCATCAAGATATTTCCCTGCAGTACATGTAGTGAGGGACACATGGATGAAGTGAAACAGTGAAAAATGGCAGCCACAAATACATGAGAAGCATGGATTACCATGGTCACAGCTTCACTAAGTGCTTAGGAACAGGGAAAATAATGCACATTGTACTGTTTGTACAGTACATGCTTATGTAGCTATAACATGTAAAAGTGTGCCACAGCATTGAGGAAATACTCTATGATGTTGTAGTCATTATGCTCCAATAAGTGTTTAGGCAATGTTCCTTAGAAACTATGAATGAGGCAGTTGTCCATTATACTCTGCATTTTCACTGTCACTGACATGCTCACCGGACATCCCTCTGCTGATGCTTGCTGTAGATCAGAGTGCAAGTGAAGTGTGCTGTATCTTTAAGAAGCATGTCAAGGCTGAACGTGCACATATAAATCCCAGAAACGTGCATTTCCTAGTGCCATTTTGTAGGCAGCCAGAGTGAGAGCATGCATTATCACAGTTGTTAGTTTATATATGTTACCTAAGTTAAAATCAGCAAACTTCTAGTGATGTGTTTGTATAAAATAAGGCTGCTTGCACAGAACTCATAAAGACCCTTCTACTGTGTCCAGAGTAAGAGTGCGACATGGTGTCAGAACCAGGACTGAAGAGACTAAAATCCAGAGCCATGAAGTGCTGAGATGACAGTGAAGATAAAACCAAGAGAAACGAGCATAAACAGAGCCTGAAAAGAATTAACGGTAATGAGAAGTAGCACAAACTGTTTATTTGATAAAAGAGATAAAATGGGGCATTACAAGTGCACAAACTACATCACTGAGCAAGCAGAAGGCAAGAAAAGCTTGTTCACTAAAAGAAATGTTTACAATAAAGGTATTTGATGAAAAGATTAACAGTAAAGCAGAACAAGCATGTTTAAAGATAAAACATGCATGTTTAAAGCAAAGCGAGTGTGCTTAAAGGGGTCTATGTCATATAATCGAACTTCCAAATTTTTGAACACCATATGTTCGAACTTGGAAGTTCAAAATATGACATCAAAACCTCAGAACAGCAATTTTTTTCTCAGGGAAAAAAATTCTCTTTTCTGAAAAATACACACACAACACAAGCACACCAAAAACCTAATAAACCTACACTAAACCTTACATACACAACTATCTATGCACAAACCTTAACCCAAACCCTAACCCTACGGTCCGTCACTATCACACACTTACCTTACCCGCACCCTAACCCTAAAGTCTGTCACTATCGCACACTTACCTAACCCGCACCCTAACCCTAAAGTCCGTCACTATCGCACACTTACCTTACCTGCACCCTAACCCTAAAGTCCGTCACTATCACACACTTACCTTAGCTGCACATTAATCCTAAAGTCCATCACTATCACACACTTACCTTACCCGCACCCTAACCCCAACATCCGTCACACTTGCTCACTTACCTTAACCTGATCCGTAACTTTCGCACCACAGTAGAGAAAATGTTGAAACTGTGGAAACAGCCAACCAAATTCTTTCCCTGGGAAAGAATTAGTATTTCCGTGGCTTTGACATTTTCATTTTTCAAACTTCCCCATTCAAACTTCTAGTCTTCAAACATCTTGACGGTTGATTAAATAACATAGACCCTGCTTAAAGCAAAACTGGGCATGTTTGAAGTGAAACGAGCACAGGAAAAGTACATTGGGCATGAAAAGGGCTTAAACGAGCAAAACAAATATAATAAGGGCAAAAAAGGCCACATTAAACAAAAATAAAGCAAAGTGACTCCATGTGTTTTGGCAAGTGATATGTTTTGGCATAACTATGACTTCATATTGCATCAAGGGCATCACTAAAGTTATTCGAAGTATCTCAAAGTGAGTAAAAGTGCTTACAGTGTGTGCTTATTATCGTGCATGTTTTTTGAAGAATTTATTGTGTGCTCAGTGCAACTATTTCATGAAATACAGTCAAGGTATAGCCATTTTGAAAGGTTTCATGTGCTGGGTGTGTCTATTCATAAAAATGTCACCATTATGGAGTGTCACTTGCACTGTAAAGAGTTGCCTAGCAATGTACTGCCATTTTGGGGACATTTCAGTGTGCTGTATGCAGTTATTTGCAAGGTGCAATTACTTTGAAATGTTATTGCGTTTTGGGTAAGAGAGGTTCAGTTTATTTGCATCGTGCAGTTAGTTGTTATGTTTCTTATACTGATAAATGGCAATTTTTTGCAAAACAATATTACAAGAGTAATACAGTGCCCAAGAGTTTATTTCACTCACATCATAAAGTTATTTGAGATGTTTCTTAAAATGATGATAATTGACTTTGCCAAGATGATGATAAATGACTATATCATTTAGCCTTTCAAATGATAATACAAGTGTGTTAAAAGTGCCCGAGAAGTTTATTTTGCAAAAGTCCAGTTATTCAAAGGTGCTATGAGTTTGTCCATTAGCATAATTTCAAAAAGCCCAAAAGAGATACAACTCAGAAGCACAGTCATTGGACAAAGATACAAATACTGGCATAAGTTTCTGGCATATGTGTATGTATGTATGTCTGTGCTTATTTGCAAAACCCTTCACTGGCATATGTTAATATGGCAGATGGATTCTGAAAACCCCTACCACTTGTATTTGATCTTAATATGGCAGAAAATTGGAGAATATCTGAGCAAGAGTATGATATTTTTATAAAAGCAGCTTATGCAGAGATACATGCACCAGGGCATTCATTTTGCTAAACCTAGCTGGGTCAGAGGCCATAGAAAGAGAGCATTCATTTGTGTATACACCTGCAGTATATGAAGGAGAAGGTGAAACCATTATATTGTTGTACAAGCTGAATCAAGGGAAGACCCAGAGTGTTTGAAGTGCAAGTTCAGAGAAATGTGTGACCCCCAGATGAATATTACATTAGAGAGGCATTTGTTTTACATGAGAGATGAGAAACCAGGGGAAACATGTGCAACTTATACAACTGATCTGAGAAACAGAGCTTAGACATGTCGGTTTGGTGACTTAAAAGATGAGTTGATAAAAGTCAGGCTTGTCTGTGGTATTAACAGTGCTGTTGTGAGAAAGAATTTAGATTGTGACAGTGATTTAATGGTGAGCAAAGCCATAGAGATTTGTCAAATCCATGAGGTGACAAAAGAACACACAAGTATGCTTGCGAGTGACAAGAGCATGAGTTCAATTGGCTCCAAAGCAAATGTAAATAGCATGCAACACGTGGTGAACAAAAGCACATGGCAGTGACAGATTTTCCAGTAAGTTCTAAGAAACGAGTTTGCTCCAGCTCAGTGCAGTACAAGCATGAATCAGCAAAATCCAAGTCTAGCTTTATTGTTAACTGTCACAATTGTGGTGCAAATCATGAGTTTAAAAGAGAGAAGTACTTAGCATTTGGTTAGCAATGTCACAAGTGTGAAAAATGGAACCAATTCCAAAGGTTTTGTAAATCAAGTAAGTCTCACACAGTTGTAAATAAAGGTGCACAAAAAAGCAAGTTGATCAAGTGGAGCTGAAGAAGACAGCTTTCTATGTTGATGGTGTATCAGTGCTTGGTGAAAGAGTTGATGCGGAGAACTTGTTAACAAGAAGTAAAGTATTTTGTACTGTCCGGATTAATGGAAGATCCACAGAGCTTAAAGTAGACACTGGTTTGAAGTATAATGTTATGTCAGCAGACACATTTGCTAAAGTGAGAACTAACGAGCAACTCAGTGTAACTAGTAGTGTGAGACTTGTTGTTTATGGAGGTGAAAAAATTCAAACCGAAGGTTCAGTGAGGCTTTCATGTTATTTGGCCGAGAACTGTTATAACTTGTTAGTCTATGCTGTCTGAAGACCAGTGCAACCTTTACTGAGTCTCAGAGATAGGTTGAGAATAGAAATCTACTTTCTTTTGCTAAAGAAGTTCATCATGTAAGTTCATTTCCAAGTTCTAATTTTTCTGAAGACATTTTCTCAGAGTATGCTGATGTTTCAATGACAAGTTAGGCGAGCTTCCAGTTGTGTATTCCATGAAGTTATACCCAGAGGTCAGCTTAGTAGTCAGACCAGTGAGTGAGAAGAGTTCTGATAGCTATGCAGGATAAAATTAAGGCACAGTTGGATAAAATGGTGCAGCAAGGTGTGATTTGTCCAGTCATAGAATCAACTGAATGAGTGTCGTCCATGGTATTAGCTCACAAAAAAAGCTCAAATTAAATGAGAATATGTATTGACCCAAGAGGTTTGAACAAAGCATTAAAGAGACTGTATCATCCAATGCATACGGTCAAAAGGTTGCAGCTTTAATACCAAATGCCACTGCTTTCTTAGTCTCGGCTGCACAAAGTTCATTTTGGCAAGTGATGCTAGATTGCAAATCTTCATTTCTAACTACTTTTAGTACTCCGTTTGGCAGATACAGATTTCTAAGGATGCCATTTAGAATAAATTTTGTAAGTGAAGTTTTTCAGCGTGCAATAGAGCAAATTTTTTTCAGGTTATCCCTGTACCATAATAGCAGATGATTTATTGGCTGGAGGCAATGGTAAAGCAGAGCATGACAGAAACCCCAAGAAAGTTTTAGACAGAGCATGTGAAGTAAACTTGAATCTCAGTCCTATGCAGTGCAAATTCAGACTTCCAGAAGTGTCCTACATAGGCCATTTGTTTATGAGTGCAGGCTTGAGACCAAACCTGACCAAGCAAGCAGCTATTATTGATATGTCAGCACCAGATAATGTACATGCTCTACAACAATTCTAGGCATGGTCAACTATTTAGGCCAGTTTATACCAGACTTCAGTGAGTTGACAGCAACTTTAAGAGAGCTAATGCTCAAAAATGTTGTATGGTCATGGTTGGAACAGCACCAGAAGGCATTTGAAGTCCTTAAGCAGAAAATTGCCACCCCACCTATTATGATACTATGCTGTGAACAAACCGGTTACTCTTTCCTGTGATGCTTCAAAATTTGGTCTTGGCACAGTTATACTTCAAGAGGGCAGACCAGTAGCCTATGCATCTAGAACACTTACTCAAACTGAGATGCAGTATGCTCAAACTTGAAAAGGAGTTTTTGGCAATAGTATTTGCATGTTCCAAGTTTCATGATTATATTTGTGGTTGAGCTATTCAGATTGAAACTGACCATCAACCTCTAGTTATTATTCTAAAGAAGCCTATGCATTCAGCTCAGCGAGATTATAAAGAATGATGCTTAGATTGCAAAAGTATAATTTCAAATTGGTCTACGCGAAAGGTAAATTGCTCTATCTGGCTGATACCTTATCCAGATTGCCCAGGAATATGACAGAACAACTTGACGCAGAGAATTTTAACTTTGATGTGATGTCAGTGCATACTTTTTCTATCACAAGACCGAGAGATCACACTCAGACTGATCCAATTTTGCAGAAGCTCAATCACTACATAAATGTTGGATGGCCATCAAAGCAATCGAGTGTACCATCTGAAGTGCAAACCTATTTTCCTTACAGATATGAATTGTTGATGGAAGATGGCATTATTTTCATTATTTTCAAACATCATACAATTGTTGTTCCTGCTTCCTTACAACAAGAGTATATTCAGATTTTGCATTGTGGTCACCCAGGTTCCACTTCCACTAACAGAAGAGTGAGAGAATTAGTATTTTGACCTTCATTGCCAAAAGACATTGATAAAGTACTTCCGTCTTGTTCAGTATGCAATAGTACTAGACCGCATTTGCAAAGGAGAACCACTTCAGCTAAGTCCAGTTCCTGAACTACCTTGGTGAACAGTTACAGCTGATATCTTTGACTGGAACAATCAACACTACTTGGTTTTAGTAGACTCTTATTACAGTCACCCCTTCCCTATTACTTTTCCCCATTGGCTGCTCTGGCAATGTGAGTACTTATTTGTATCCTTGGTTGTGTATTCTTTACATTGTTTAATTAAATATAACCTTCTCTTCTTAATCTGTATTAGTTATATACACTTTGTATTGTTTGTTCCTCACAATTCTACCATATTTGTACCTTTAGTATTTGCCAGCTGACCACACACAGTGATTTGGGACGGATACAATAAAGCCGGTAAACCACCACTTCTATTTATCTCTGATGGCTGGCTTACTCGAACCTTGTTGTTATTAAATGCCTCTTAAAACAACTATCCAGCCTGCATCCATAGTGAGCGGTGTATTTCACCGCTACTCTAGCTCCAGGCGTATCCTCTTAAACACCCTTTCAAGCAGCTTCCCAGGTGGTCCCAACTACACAGTGTCTTTTACCGTTAGGCTGGCAGTGTTTTCAAATTACTTGTCCTGCTAAGGAGTTAAAACTGTTTTAATACTAACACAGTGCGTTTTAAGTTTACTTTGGCAATGTCACTATATTCTTAAACACCCTTAGCTTCTAAATTCATAGGTAATTTTCTATGACCTGAGAATTGATGTGATAGTTTTGGTCCATGCTAATTTTTTCCTGGAACCCTACTAAATGTTTACTGTGTAACATAGTAGTATATGTATACCAGTATCAGTTATTCTCCATGATACTGTTTGTTAACTCCACTGCCCATTGTTGGATTCTGCCTTGCATAATATCAATGCATTGTACTTGATTGTTGTTCTCTACTGGAATACTTATACTCCATTTAACATCTTTACTTCTAGGCAATTAGTGTTTGTAACTATTCTTTAGTTCAACTCTGCTGTTTGATACAGCTACCAACCTATGCTGTTACTGCATACCTGTTTTCAATTGATGCATTAATATAATGTATGCATGTCCTGTGTAAGATTTACATAAAAAATAACTGCATAGAAGGAACTTGTTTATACACATTCAAACATTTTGTAAATAACTGTATTCTGTTTGTTTGCTTCCTGCTATTTATTAATCCTTCTCTGGTGTGCCTGCTGTACAATGTGTTAAGGGGCTGTCATTTGTTTGTCTTTAGACTCAGTTTCTAAGGCACTATGTTTTGGCTGTCTCTGATCTTCACCCTCTAACTGTGTGTTTACTTATTTGTATTCTCTCTTCCTTATATTTCTTCAGCCTTGTGTACCTGAGTTCCTGCCTTTATCCACTTTAAAGAGGCAATTTAAGGAACAGAGTCCTGAATAAGATTTGTTTGTCCTTCCCACCAAGACTTTCTACCCTGAACAGTCCTTTTTTGAAAGTATGTCCTGCTAATTAGAATTTTTAAGTTATATAACTCCAGGCTATTTGACTTCCCTCCCAAGTTAACCAGCAGCCTACACCCCCCTCCTTTAGCAGCTAAGTCACACTCTCCTACCCTCCCACTGCATCTTTGTCCCTAGGATAACTCTCTCCTGTACCTCCCCACATCCCCAGTAATTTGCTGTTTGCCTGCTCTGCCTCTCCTTATTTTTTACTTTGACCACTAGGTGGTACCCTAGTCCTAGTAAACCTCTTATCCCTAACTATCTCACCAGAGTTTTGTTCTCTTCATGATATCATCCTGGTCTCAACCCCATTTCTATCTCTCTACTACACCCATCTCTACTACCTCTCTGAGCATCTAAACTTGTATTTTATCTCTCCCAACTTACCTATCATCCTCTCTGTACCCCTTCTCTTTGTCCACTCCTACCTTGCCCTGTACCCAGTGCTTCTTTCACTTCTCACTGATTGTTTTTCTGTGCCCTGGTCCCTCTCTGCCCCAGTGACCCTAGCCTTATACTTCCAATTTTCTCACACCATATCCATTTCCTACCTCATTCACACTCACTAACTCTCCACTCCTGACTCACTACCACAATCCCCACCATCCAAATACTACCAATTTCTAACCTTGCCAAAGCGTAACTCAACATACCCCTGCCTTTCAAACTACTTTATCTACTCCTACTATTTAACATCCTTCTTTTATACTATACCCTTACTTCCTATGGATCTCCTAGCTTAGCTAAACACACAGGTTCATTCCTTCCCCTAGCTAATCAAACCTACATTAACCTCCTGTCATCATGTTCCTACCTTCCCCCACTCTATCACAGAATACCACATAACAGGTTTCACTCATCTAGAAAGTTCTACATCATACCCTCCAAAAACTCAAACATATTCCCACTTCCTCAAATACTCTTACTGCTACATGGGGACATCCACCCCAACCCTGGCCCAAACAATTCCCTCCATAACACCCTCACAAAACCAAATACTAACAGTTCAAACTCACCTTTCTTTTCTAATTCCCTTTCTATAGCACACCTAAATATTCGGAGCATTAACAATAAAATTACACAACTCCATGCTTTAATTGACCTCTACTCATTTGACATTCTCTATCTTACTGAAACCTGGCTTAAACCAGGCACCAAAGACAATGACATTACTCCTCCTGGTTATAGCATTTTAAGGCAGGATCGTCTAAGCAAAAAGGGTGGTGGTGTTGCTTTACTCTATAAATCTCAACTACAAGTGTCCTCTATTGACTTCCTCCCTCCCTCCCCTGCCAATGCTGAAATACTCTGCAGCAAATTCCACTTAAATAAAAACAAAGCCATATTTATAATTTGTTCCTATATCCCTCCTGGCAACAACTTAAATACACTGGAAGACATTCTTAGCTGGCTCTCCTGTAGCTTTCCTCAGGAAACCATACTCCTAGGAGACTTTAACATTGACTGGAACTCTTGCACATCCCCCAAACCCACCCATCACCTCAACCTCTTTACTTTTCAACAAACTATAAACTCCCCCACTAGAATTCACAAATCTACCAATAAACAAGCCATCTTGGACTGGATATTGGTCAATAATAATCCTCTTTCTTATAAAACTGGTATACTTCCTGACAATATCAGCGACCATCTTCTCACCTACATCACCAAACAAAAAAACAACAAACCTTCCTAGCTTCCTCAATGAACTCAAATTGTATAACTGGTCAACTCTAAAACACCTGCCACTTGAGGAAGCAGTTGCCCATTTTAACAACACATTCCTCCAAATTCTTGAGCATCAATAATTAGAACAGGATCCAAAGCTGCCCCATGGCTTTCTAAAGATACCAAGCAAATGATGCATTTAAGAAATAAACAATGGACAAAATGGAGAACTACTAAAAACCCAACTGACCACCAAAACTTCAAATACCTTAGAAACACTACAAAAAAACTTACCTATCTTGATAAAAAAATTATTACCTTCAACACCAACAAAATCAAAATCATAACCCCAAAAAATTATGGTCAGGAATCAATAAACTGCTCCATCCAGGCAATACCAAAACACCTACTCCAGATAGCTTAGTGCAGACTCCACCCAACTTAATAGCCTGTACATTCAACACCTTCTTCTCTGAAACAATCACCTCTCTAGCAAAGACCATGATTCCCCACACTTCCCTCAAAATGACCTCTCCTCAAAATAACACCCCCACTCTAACATTTAGTACAGTCTCCACAACCTATATACACAAATTACTCTCAAAACTTAAACCATGCACTCCTTCAGCCAACCTACTACCAGCTGAATATCTGCAGCTTGCAGCAGCTGAAGTAGCATACCCAGTCTCCATCTTAATTAATAGAACAATAACTGAATCTACTATTCCTTCCCTCTGGAAAGTCTCCCATATCATTCCTCTACATAAAGGAGGAAACACTAATGAACTTTCCAACTTCATAGCCTTATTATCACCTCTATCTAAACTTATGGAACGTTGCATACACCAACAACTTCTACATCATCTTTTACATAATAACCTACTTTCTGACTCCCAACATGGTTTTAGACCTTTCCATAGCACCTCCACTGCTCTTCTCTCCTTTTCAGATACTATCAACAAAAATTGCAATAACAATCTCTTCTCCTCTGCTTTATTTCTTGACCTCTCTAAAGCCTTTGATATGGTGAACCATCACCTTCTGCTAGACACTTTGAAATGTCTCTCTCTCGAACCTTTGGCATTGCACTGGTTTGACTCCTACTTGAAAGATAGACAACAAGCAGTCCTCTGGGACAGCCATCTTTCCTCTCTGCTCCCAGTCACTATCGGTGTCCCTCAAGGATCCATCTTAGGACCCCTTCTCTTCTCCATATTTATAAATAACCTGTCTACCTCTCTTCCCACTTCCACATGTATTCAATACACAGACGATTCAACTCTCATCTGTTCTGCTGCTTCCCCTGCTGAACTTCATTCTTCCACCCAACAAGTCTTTACAGCAGCAGAAAAATGGTTCCAAGATATCTGTCTCCTCCTTAATCCCAAAAAAAAACAAACTATTACTTTTCTCTCCTACCCTTAAATCCCCCCTCTCCTTTTCACTTATATCTGACAATGGAACTATCATTACACCTGACTGTTCCACTAAACTACTAGGCGTCACAATAGATAATCAACTAAACTTTGATTACCACATTGACCTAACCATCAAAGCTGTTAATAAAAAGATTGGTGCTCTTTATAGACTTAAGCCCTTTCTAACAGCATCTACAAGGGTGTCTCTAGCCCAAACTCATCTCATCTCCACACTATTGTATGCCTCCCCATCCTTTATAAACCTTTTAAAATCTAACCTTCAGAAACTTGCCATGGCCTATCATAGCATTGCCAGGTTTGCCACAGGTTCCCATTTCACACCCATCATTGTGTTAACCTCAAAAGCTTGACTGGCTCGAACTCCAAAATCTTATTCTCCTACATCAATTAGTTATCACCTATAAAATCCTCCACTACCCTTCTAATACACCCATACTAAATAACCTTGTTGTCCCTTACAGGAATCTTACTTCCCTTCGTTCAGCCAACAAACTACTAGTTGCCACTCTCAAAACACACAACAAAGCTGGTGACTCCTTGTTTACAAATGCCATTGGCTCATACTGGAATAAACTTCCCATAGAACTGACCTCTCTAGGCTCTTCTCAACTTTTCAAGAAACAACTGAGGAACTATTTTAAGTCTCACTGGCTATGCCCCTGCTCAAACCCTGACTGACCTGAGCATCCAACCCTCTTCTCATTTCTCTCCATGTACCTCTATGCTTGTCCCTATCACTAATACTACCCCTCTTCTGCAACTATCTACTATCCACTTGGATACTACTTTACCTCTGCAACCTGTTATCCCCCCAGATTTATAGGTTGCTCCCAGCTATGCAAATCTGCCTCAATCTATTGCCCTGGCACAAAACGATTATAACAATTGTGAATACTGTGAATACTGTAAATACCTATAGACTCTTATGTAATTTACTACTTTCTTTCTTTTATGACTGTACTATTCCTACTACAGCAAAGAATTTGCAAACATAAATCATCTCTCTATGTTATAGCTATAGCTTTGTTAAGTTTGCTAATTATAGTTTCGTTTAAGTTTTGCTAATTATAGCTATTGTCAATTTGCTTTAGTACCATTACTATGCTACATTGGACTAATTTTCTTATCATGCTTATAATTTTGCATCCCGTTGTACTATTTTTATGTTACCTTCTAGTATATAGTGGAGCTTTTCTCCTCGGGCCTCTGCTGAAAATGGACATGTATCCAGCCAGACTAGCCCGGTCAACAAATGTAAAATAAATAAATAAAAATAAATTTGAACTGGTTTGAGACTGATCAACTACCTAACCTAACTTCCACTGTTGTTATTACACAGCTGAAACATCATTTCTCAGTTCATTTAGTCCATGTAAAGTTCCTTCTGACAATGGCACTCAGTTTACTAGCCAGTTGTTTCAGAAATTTGAAAAAGAGTGGGACTTTGTACAAGTCACTAATTATCCTGAATATCCTCAGTCAAATGGTCTAGCTAAACATGCAGTGCAAAGTGCAAAGCAACTACTTGAAAGGTCAAAGTGTGACAATACCAGTGTATTCTTGAATTTGATTAATCTCAGAAACATACCTCGTGATGATATTCTTGGCTCACCTGCTCAAAGACTACTTTCCAGGCAAACTAGAACTATGCTACCCATTACTTTGAGTTTATTGAAGTCTAAACCTAAGAACAATAAAACCATCAAGGCTCAACTAGTTAAAAAGTGTAATATCCAGAAATCTAGTTACAACAGACTGAGCAAATGACTTCATCTGTTGAGGGAAGGAGAGAAGGTATGAATCCAGACAACAAAAGGTTTTGATTGAATTAGACAGATGACAGGCATCTGTGCCAAGTCAAGATCAAACTTGGTAGATTCTGAATGTGTAGAATATAGGAGGAACTGTAAACATCTTCTTCCTGTATCAGAATCATCACCATCACAACATTGTTTCTGTGATGCAGACTTCAAATCTAAGAGTGAATCAGATACTGTTCCCATACCAGAATGTGTTCAAATTTCTGGTACTACTACAGAAAATGTTTCAAACATTCCACAGGTCAAACATTTTGCAGAGACAGTTCCAGTTACTAAATCTAATAACCAGTTTTATGTCACACTATATGGGTGAGTATCTAAGCCTAGTGTGAAATATGCAGCAACGTGGACTTGCTTGTATATACATGTGTACTTAACATTGTATAATGCATGACATAGAATTACCTGTGATCTCTGCATGCTAAATAGACTCATATCATTGTATGATCTATTTCTCAAATAGGGAGGTTGTAGATCAGAATGCAAGTGAAGTGTGCTGTGTCTTTAAGAAGCATGTCAAGGCTGTACGTGCATATATAAATTCCAGACACGTACAATCCAGAGTGCCATTTTGTAAGAGCAGCCAGAATGAGAGCATGCATGATCGCAGTTGTTTGTATATAAATTGCTTAAGTTAAAGTCAGTAAACTTCTATAGTGATGTGTTTGTATAAAGTAAAGCTGTTTTAACAGAACCCTTGAAGACTCTTCCATTGTGAACAGAGTAGGAGAGCGACACTTGCCATACTGTCTGCTGTTCCTACTCAACAACTGTCCAGAATTTTGCAGAATGTCAACATTTTTGCCTCATATATTTAGTCTGTTCAGAAAATTGTGTGAATGAATAAATCAAGCCTGAATATAGAGACATACACCCAAAAATAGGTACATCATGCCCAGAAGTAAATCAGGCATGAAAATAGGAAAATTATAACAAAATAGGGACATTTGAGAGGTCTGGCTGAAAAGCGCACTCTTTTTTCGACTTTGGGAGCTTGGAAGTATAACTTTACAAATAAGTTTAATACTATCCATCTATAGCAGTTCTCACAGTTGCAAATGGTAATAAAACACAGTGCAGTATTACCTTAAAAACAAGAAACAACAAAGACACCTGAACACAGACATGATGTTATACCTTTTATTAGTTCAACATAGGTTTTGCAATTACTCAAGCTTTTGAGTAGAGAATCCTACAGTTGACACAGCTGAAAGGTGCCATGCTAGCTCAAGGTCACTCTGTCAGGGAGTTTGATGGAGCTGTAGATGGGACAATACAACAACAGTATAAAGAAATCAACTCCTGTGACAGAGACCCACTAGTGACAACACATCATCCAGAACTTAAAAAAAAATGTGCAAAACTGTAAGGGACCTCCAAGGATGACAGTCTGGGAGACATTTTTCACTCCCACTGCTCTCATTTAAACCAACAGCAAATCTAAAAAAATATTCTTGTCATACGCACACTTAGACCAGAACAGAACAGAGTCCAGAATGGCACAAAACCCTGCAACCATCCAAGATGCAGAATATGTCACAGTATTTTTCAGCTTCCAACATAAGAATTTCACAGACTAGAAATTTCAAAGTTCATATCCAGAAACATGATTTATTTAATCAAATACAGGAAATGTCCAGAGACAGGTTATACAGTTGAGACAGGCCAGTTACTCAGACCTAGGATGAATGCCCATAGACACAAAGTTATAAATCAAATGACTGATGATCCAGCATCACCACACGTTTCACAGTCTAATCATTGACAGTTAATAGTTCTTAAATTACATTTCCGCACACCTTTGGAAAGAAGAACAATGGAGATTAAGTTAATTCAATTGTTCAGTCTGATAGTCAATGTTATGAACTTGGATACTAGTTTTATGAGAGAGTATTAACACCTAACTTTTCCATTTGAGCAGCTAATAGTGACATAAATAAGATATACTGAAGAGGAAGAAATATTTTTTCTGGTAGTGCATGATTTATGATCTATGATGAATTTACTCTGAGGACTGGATTCATTTCATGTATACGAAACTTTACATTGCACATATGATAGCATGCTATTTGGTAGTCATTAAACGTTAGTGTAGAGCCTTAAAAAAAGGGAAACGGTAGAATATACTAATAAAAGGATAAGGAGCTGAATTATATGCTAATTAACCAATCAAACATGGTGGAGCTATTCAGGAAGTTATAAAGCAATGCTCACTTCTGCCCTGAACTCCAAAACCCTTTGGAAAACAGATACAATTACACTTAAAAAAATGTTAGGGGTTGCTGCCTGCTATTGTTATCGTGCATGTGCAGCAGGCTTTAAATCAAGGTGCTGTTGCTGCTTCAGCCAGACCTCAGGTAAGAAGAACAAGAGTGTTTAGACTCTGTTTGACTTATCATGGAATGGATGACACAGGCATCAGCCTCTAGAATATTAAATCAGTTTTTAAATGTAATGCTGCAACATGCAAGGGATCATATATGTTTCTCACACATGCCAGTGAAGAAAGCAAGAACCATACAGGAGTTATATGCAATAGCACACTTCCCAGAAGTTTTGGGGTCATAGATTGCACACACATAAAAATAAAAGTACTACACGGTGAAGAGAGAAGGAGGTACATTAACAACCAAGGATACCACTCTGTAAACTGTTAGGTTGTCTGTAATGCCAAAGGGAACATCTACAATTTGTCTGCAGTTAACCCAGGCAGTTTCATGACTCACATGTATGGCACATCTGCGAGCTGTACACAAGGTGTGGTAGGACTGACTTTCCACAAAGGCATCTAGTGGAGGATGCTTGTTATGTTCTGGAAACCTGGCTCATGATACCCATAAGAAACCCACACAACCTCATTGAGCAAGGATACAGTGAGGCCCATGCTCAAACTAGAAATATTACTGAACGTGTTTGGATTGTTCAAATCAAGGTTCTGGTGTCTAGACACATCAGTCACCTCTTCCGAAATACTTACAGTCTGTGTCATGTTACATAATATAATTTTCTGTAAACAGCTTCCACAAGGGAAGAAATGGTTAGGACCATAATTTTATGAAGCACAGGCAGAGCCAGAAGCAGCAGCAGATACAGATGAGGGAGTCTGAGGGTAAACAACTAGTTGCAGATGGTGCTGACAGACAGAGGGGTGCACAATATGCCCTGGCTTTGGCTAAGAGGCAAAGGACAACATATACACTCTCACTACCTAGGTAAAAGCCTAAGATCCCATGCACATACAAATCTGATGCCTGTAAAACTCAACAAACTTTACTTAACCATGTAATGGCTGTGTTCTGATAACATCAGAGAGAGACAACCTCAAGGACCCAATTTCTACCTCCAGTAATGACAAGGTAAATGTGGAACCTGTAAGGAAAAAAATGTTATATAAACAAGTACTCTCATATGAAAATTTATATATGCCCCTAAGCAGAGCATTTTCTGTGGACTACATTATGTCAGAAATAGCTTACATGACTGATGTTTGCAATATACAGCTATGTATTCTACCCAATACTATGCATCAAGCATTTCACTTGACCACTGTATATAAACCATGGAACAGGTCAATGATGCCATCATTTTGCTAGTATAGCAATAAACAAGACTGAAATACCTACTGCTTTAACTGTATTACTTACAATAGTAACTGAGGTGCAATGAGTTTCAACAATTATATTTATAATTCACAAAACAGTAGGAACAAGAAATCAAAACCTTTTCTTACGCAATACATATTCATAAAAAACAAGCTTGTGAGTAAGCATGCAGTACCTATCCACTGTATGTATCAGTCATATATGTAACCCTAAGTCACAAAAACATGTGCAAAGGGCAGGGAACAAGCATCATTTGCACAGGGTAGTTTGGGATGGCAGTCTGTTTCAGGAGGACAAGGCTGATACCAAAGAAGTGAGTGTGTGCAAGTAAGAAACACATGTATTTATTAAAGCATACAGTTGTCAGGGCCAGTAACAAGAAATTTATAGCACTCAACATCCTCTTTAGACAGCTTGCATGTGTATGAGGTGTTATAGGGAAGTTTTTTTTTCTGTGTGTGTGTGTGTGTGTGTGTGTGTGTGTGTGTGTGTGTGTGTGTGTGTGTGTGTGTGTGTGTGTGTGTGTGTGTGTGTGTGTGTGTGTGTGTGTGTGTGTGTGTGTGTGTGTGTGTGTGTGTGTGTGTGTGTGTGTGTCTACATGAAAACAATCAAGCACTGTGCTAGCAGTAAATCCTGGCATCTCAGACAGGTGTGAGCTGTGCATTTTAGAGTAGACAGTTCACAGTGATCACCCCCAACCAGGAGAGCTACCTCTGCCAGGAGTTGCACTGCTACATTCACGGCCCTGGCTAGAAGTGGGGCTGCTACTTAAATGTGACTGATGTCTGCTAGATGAGCTCTCACCATGACTACATCCAGGATCATGACCCCATGGCCTATCATGTCTGGGTGTAGCTATTGCAGTCACTGATGGAACACTGGAAGTAGTGCCATTACAGAAGTGGGATCTTGTATGGCTACACTGGCTAACACCAGAATATGCAGTGGTTCTCCAGCCACGTGAATGCTCATCCTCACCCACCAGATGCTCCATCGTAGACACTGCCTGGTTCTATGAAGTCACCCACATGGCCCAAGGAGTCATGCACATCAGAATGCACAGTGTTTAGTATTTGTACTATCTTTTCTGAAGCCCAGATGGAATGTGCCTCTGCCCCCATTATGGCCTTAGACATATTTTTTGTGGCACCTAGGGACACTCCAGTATCAGAATGAGGGTGGACAGCAGGACTCCTCCAAGACCTTATACCAACCCTCTTGTGTGGCACCTCACCATTATGATGGCTATGGGGAGAATCAACCAGTTCTGCAACCGGAGTAATGACACTACCCTAATCAACTGTGTCACCTTCAACCCATCCTATATTAGAGGGTTCCCTAGCAAAGATATATATAGGCATACCGGTTGTGTCAGAAATATGGGCAGGGGATGTGGAAATGATAACCTCAGTGTCAGACTGATCCTTTGCAACCCCAGACTGTGACCCTTCATCACCGCCATCATCATCAAAAGCTACCAGTAGTCTGACATCAGGTGTTAGGAGTTCCACAGTGCCACTGTCAGGATAACCTATGATAACAAGCAATAAACACAACAAAGTGAGAACTAGGGAATGAAGCTGATCAAAACTTTATTTTATGAAAGGTATGCTAAACTATAATAGATGCTAAAGCAATGCAAATATTAATCTCAATTAGACATTAACTTACCTTACATACACTAATAACAATAAAAAGGTGTACTTGCCATCTGCAGGTGGTCTTGTAGACTGTAATCTAGATGTCCCTGTATGTAAGGAAGGGAGAGGAAAGAAGGCAAATAAGTATCACAATGCAAATGATACAAGAAACAGAGAACAATCTCCCTTACATGCACAGATTAAGTATAATATCATACAAAAATCTACTGACCAGTTTAATTCCCCAGAACCTACCTCTTACTCCTCTTCTTTCTCTTTTGTAATGTTTTGTTTAACCTACACTTACTGATGGCTGTAGATATAGCAGACATATAGAATATATGGATATAAAGATATCTAGAATGACAATTAAATTATTTTTACTTTACATACCTGGAAGTTCTACTTGAGACACTCTGGGTCAATTATCTACATCAGCACCAACATCAACAATTCTGTGTGGACCTTCTACTGAGCTGTCTGGATCTCTGACAGTGGAAAATAATTCCTCAATTTCAGTCAATGGTGGTTCAGTTGCAGGTCCCCCCCTTTGGCCACATGCTCCTGTCCATCTTCATGCAGCCAATGGCAGGTAGAGGTCATCATATCATCATATCACTTGCCCTCTGTTGTATCTGGGAGTAAGTTCTCCCATATCCTCTGACAGCATTGATGTTATCAACCACCTGCTGTCATATCCTGTCTCTGGCTGATTTGACACCTCTTCATCTCCCAAAAAGATAAGCTCCATGCTACGGAGGGCCTGGATAATGACCTTATTTTTTATATCAGTGAGTGGAGGCTTGCAGGTTACAGATGTCTTGGGCATCATAGTCCTGTATGAAATGAAACAGAAAACAGGCACGAAAAGAATTTTATAATGCACAGACAGAACAGCTTTGAACTCAATTATTTATGACTCTATATATGCATCCATCATGCGCACAGCAGTTGAAAATGTAATGTTATCTTTGCCTATACACTAGCTAAGACAGTCCCACCAACAAAATTAATAAAATAGCAATCATAACAGTTCTGTAATGCAGACAACAGTTGTATAACTGTTTAATACATCACAACATTAAAAATAATAATTCACAATGAACATGCCGTAATGAAGAACTCTTTTATAGTGCCATCTTAACTGGTGTGATGAGCAGGTAAGAAGATATTAAAATCTTAACACATTCTTTGGGCTGCACATGTAAAAAAGAAAATAAAGCCTATGCACTTATGTCAGGTAGCATTCTTTACAAGCCTTTGTAATGCAGACAAATAACTGATATAAATGGGCTATCCCAACAGTAAATTATAAAAAAATGCAAACAGACACACTAATGGCTGTATTGAGCACTTGCAATCCATCCTTAATTCTAAACTAAACACATTATGTAAAGCTAACAGTATACCTTGGCAAGAAAGTAGTTTAGAAAGTTGATAAATCTCTTCTAAGTTTATATAGTAGAATGGATCCAAACAGTCTCTCCACTATGATACAAGTTCCTTAGCTACACAATTAGTTTTATATAATGCGGATTCAGCCCTTTGAGCACCATATTTATATAAGTAAGTGTTAAATATTTAACAATCCTGAATATCACAATCTGTACTAAGTACAGGGAAGGGAAATGTGGCATATGAACCTACATAATTGCACGAACATTGCCTATCACTTCCAGGATAAGCATTGAGAAGTGCTACCTCCTTATGAATTGCAGATGTCAGTGAGTAGTTTGACTGTAGGAACAATTAGTGTTCTGCAGTCTACCTTCTTTGATGTATACTTACTGAGGCCAGGGAGAACTGACTTATCAAAAAAGTACATTGACTGAGTTAGGAGAACAACATTCCTAGCATTCAAATGCTGTTTTTATGACTTCAGATTCTGCTTCTTACTAAGAATTGTTGTGCATATTCAAGAGAGTATATTACTCATCAGTGCAGATACCATATACATTAAAATGAGATAGCATAGCTGACAGGAAAGCATAGATAAGGAAATGAGGCATCCTAAATAAAGAAAGGAATAAAGCTTCAATGTTTTCACTCTATTTAATATTGTGTGAGTACATAGGTATCCTAACTGTTGCCAATATCCCAGTCATCCAGACATGTACAGGCAAATGGAAAAGGACAACTTTCAGAACTTGTTTCTGTTGCACTTTCAATGTTACATGATACAATGTACATTTTGAGTACATCTAAGCACCTTTTCTTTTTGCTAATGTATGTCTGTTTCTGTGGCACATATGAAAAATAATCTCAAATGAATGTTATTAATACCCTGCTTTAATAGTCCAAATTCGTAGAAGTTACTGTTGCAAGATAAAGTTGAAGAAATATCAGAAAAGTGCATTTAAAGTACTTGTATCAAAATGTGTCAGTGTTTCTCCCTTTACTCTTTGTGTGACATTTAGCATTGCACTCTCTTGACTGGCATTAATCAGTAGCAGTGAACATCAGTTCACTTCCTAAGGTAAAAACTGACAAATTTAATTTGGAGTGCCATCAGTAGCACAATTAAGACTGGCATTGGTGCACTTTCCTCAGCATTCTGAACAGTACTGAGTTAAAAAAATTCAGGCTGTCAGCTGCCTATCTCTGTAACATTAGGTGTACATGAAATGAGCTTATGGAAACAGTATATGTGCTGCAGAGTTCAAACTCTGTTAACAGATCATTTTACTGAGGGAGGTCATAATAAATATTGACCCACATTTTGGTGTATGAATGTGTTGTGGTGGGAAACTAAAGTAATCTCAGTATTGCTAAGGACATGTATATGCAGAGGAGGTAAAATATGAAACTTTGTGTGTTGTGACAACACAAATAGGTAACATGACATGTGAAGAACTGTCATAGATATGATGGATTACATCAGCATATCTCCCAGGTAGTAAACCTGACAGAAAACTATGTCATGTGTAATGATGTCACTGTTAATTGGGTTTGCTGTGTGAAAAATTAAAGTATTTATCTTATTCCCTGTCCCCTTTGTCATTGCCATGGCATTACCTAATGTCCTGATATTGTAAGACAGAAATGATAGTAGTGATGTGGCAAATAGATGTAAGGAGGCTGAATTGGTCTGCTTATTGCTTGGTGTACATTTTGATTAATTTCATGTTATTCAAAACAAGTTTTGTATTTTTTTATTATTGCCTTCTGCATTTGTGCTTAGCTTGGCAGTGCACAATCAAGTTTCATGTCTTAAGGAAAAAGTGAAAAATTTAACTTGGCTTGCCTTCAGCAGAGCAAATAAGCCTGATCTCAGTGTGGAGCCATCAACACCCTGGATAGTAATGACTACAGAGAATGCTTCTGAAAGATTTTAACTCCGTGGCACAAGGTTTTAAAGCCAAAAAGTGAAAAACAAGCCAAGGAACAGTATAAATAGTACAAACTGCGTTTAATAGAATAAGCGCTTTCAGAATAGTTGATACTCTTCCTTCATCAGATAACAAATGCAATACATTCACACAATTTTATAGTAAAACACGTCCAAATGAATTAATTAAAAATTAGTCAATTAATGGTTCACATATTATTAACAATCATAACAACCAACTTTGTAGCCCAGACTATCATGTAGTTAACGCATTAGCATAGTACATCCAAATGAACTAGAAAATAAATTATATATAATTTATTTTAAGCAACTCAATTGTGCTACGTTTATCTCTTTTAACAAAAAGCTAACGCTTAAGTGCTAAAAGTTTAAGAAAGCATTTAATAGAAATGCTTTCATTTAGCCCTGGGGGAATATGGGCAACACTCTTAATTTGCCATAAAAGTTGCTTTCTTAAACTTTTAGCACTTAAGCGTTAGTCTGGGCTATGAAGTTGGTTGGTATGATTGTTAATAATATGTGAACCATTAATTGAGTAATTTTTAATTAATTAATTTGGACGTGTTTTACTATAAAATTGTGTGAATGTATTGCATTTGTTATCTGATGAAGGAAGAGCATCGACTATTCCGAAAGCGCTTATTCTATTAAACGCAGTTTGTACTGTTTATACTGTTCCTTGGCTTGTTTTTCGCTTTTTGGCTTTAAAAGTTTTTCAGTTATTTATTTGTTTTCTGTGGCACAAGGTGTAAATGAAGTGAGCATAGAATAAGAAGACAGGTGATGTAGGTTTTGAATCCTGTTTATAGATCATTTTACTGAGGAATATCATAATAAATACTGACACTGATTTTGGTCTAGGAATATGCTGATGTTGAAAAATCAAAGATTCACAGTTGTAAGAGCAGCATGTGATATGTATGAGTTTAAATATGACAGTTAAAGTCCCAATAATCTGTAAAATACATGAATTTACTGGTAGGTCAAGGTCATGTGAAGAAGAAGATGAATGTGGCATTGTAAGGCACTTGCTATATATACTCTTTCATACTTTAAACTTTATTTTCATTATTCTTAATATATATTCCTTTTATCATTTTTTTAATTTGCCATCTGCATTTGCACGCTGCTCAGCAGAATGCAAGTGCTATTCACTACTGAAGGAAAAAAGTGATAAATGGAATTTAGATTGCCATCAATATCGCAAATGAGCCTTGAACTGGTTCATAGCTGTCAGCATTCCAAATAGTAATGACTCCATTACATGCACCTATCTACCTGTATTTGTGACACAAACTGTAAATACAGTAATTCTGGAGAAAACCCAGATCTGCAGTGGTGTTGAAATCATTAGTAAGGATACTTTTGAAAATGGTGCCAGCTGCAAGAATAGAAATACATTTTGGAAGATGAATTACACACCCTTAGTGTGTGTTGAAACTGCTGAATATGTTACGTATAGTTCTTGTAACTTACTGTTACCAGTGTGTTGTATTAGTAAAATCATCTATACTTCTTGCTAATGACAACATTTGCAATGTATGATATCAGAAATATTTTCTAAAGTGTGAGAACAGATATTTAAGAACAGGATTAATGCTGCCATTACCTGAACCAGTCAAGAGATGTAACACAAGTTATAATTTTGAAAGCCATTGTTGAAAGTAGTATTAATGTTTAATTTTCACTTTCATTACAGTTTCATATTTTTTGTTACTTCATTGCCTTTTACATTTGTGTGATGCTGAGTGGCACACAAATGCATTTCACTGCCAAAGGAAAAAAGTGAAATTTTTAATTTGGGCTGCCTTCTGTAGCTTGGCAATGTTGCACTGAAGTCAGCACTTGGGAACTTAGTGAATAGATTCCACTTGTTAGATCACTATTCTTGTGGCACAAGATATAAGTGAAGTGAATTTAGAGAAATAAGACAAATGATGCAGGGCTTAAATGCAGTTAACTATTTTTATAGAGAGAGTCTGAATGCATATTTTCACATATTTTTGATCACTCTGTTGAGTAAAAGTCAAATATTGTCAGTATTGTTAAAAGCATGTGATCTGTTGTCTGCCCACTTGTCATAAACTACAAGAATGATATTGTGTTCCACAAAGTACATTTCTGATATTCCAAGGAAATGTGAGAAGGATGAATGTGTCACTTGAACGCACTTCTTATTCTGGTCGTTGTTAGGTATACTTATTGATTGAAGACATTTTGCTATAATCTTTTTCCTCTATCATATATTTTTTAATAATGCCTTTTGCATTTGCATTGTACTTGGTAGTACACAAACATGATTCACTGCCTAAGGAAAAAAGTGAAAAATGTAATTTAGGCTGCCTTCTGTGCCACAGAGAAGGCTGGCATGCTTTTGTTAACACTCTGGATAGTACTGAGTAGAGAAATTCCACCTGCCACATGCTTATCTCTGTGGCACAAGGTGTAAGTACACTGAGATTAGATAAAAAACACGGGTGGTTAAAGATTCAAATTCAGCTACCAGATATTTTACAAAGGGTGTAAGAATCCCATTTATCATAACATTTTGTTTACGTATGCAAAGTTAAATACAAATGAGAATGATAAACATGTTTATTGCAAATAATATATTGGTAATGCTCACATAACTAAACTTTTCTATTTAGAGTACTGTATATCATCACATGTTTATATCACGTTATCGAAAGATGAAAATAGTGAATGTTATTTCATCGGCCCCAAAACATTTAAACATGAAAATATTGAACATTCAGAAAAGCAAATTTTTTCCCATGGAAAAAATTTGCTGCTCCGAAACACATACACACAACACAAGCACATCAAACAAACAGCAACCACACACATACACTTAAATTCCTGTGCCCTAACCCTAACTCACTTAACCTGCCCCTAACCTTAATGTACAAACAATCTCACACTTACCTGAACTCAACCCGTAACTTTCCACCACAGTGCTAAGAATAGCAAAGCCACAGAAACGACCAACTGAATTCTTTCCCGAGGAAGGAATTTGCTGTTCTGCAGCTTCGCTATTCTTAGCGTTCACTGAATAGTGTTCGATATCAGAACATTAGAAGTTTTAATACTTCGATGTTCTGATATAGACCCATCATCACTGCTTCACATATAACCTCAAAATGTGTGTACAATTTGTTAAACATGACGATGAGGCTATTTGATATAAAATGCACTTGTATATGTAGGACAAACACAATAGTTTTGCTATCATGGCTCATTACATATCCTATGTGTTTATGACAGAAGTATATATATATATATATATATATATATATATATATATATATATATATATATATATATACATATATATATATATATATATATATATATATATATATATATGTAACATACCCCAATGTGTATTACTCAGGTCAAGCAACTCCATCCATCTGAAATATGTTTACAAACAGAAATACTGCCTTTTATATATGAATGCATTCCCAGGACTAAATTTATTTATTTATTGACATTTGTTGACTGGGAAAGTCCACTGGGTCAGAAATCCATTTTCAGTGGAGGCCTGGGAAGAAAAGCTCCACAAAAAATGATTACAGAGTATATTAAGGATAAAATAGGAGAAAAGCATAGATAATAAAAAAATCATATTGTCACAAGAAATATGTTTTATGGTACTATAGCAGTTAAAGCACTGAAGAAGTACATTGGCACAAGCCATATAACAGAGTACATTAACACAAAAACATTCAAATAATAACGTGGTTTTGGTTCCAAGCAAACAATTCTAGTAAAGCTTAAAAGGTTCTAGACATTGCCTAGAAGAAACTAAAGAGATTTGTAAAGTTTGTAGTTACAGAGAAAATTCATAGTCATGTGTAGCACACATACAGACCTCTCTAAAGTATATTTCCATTAATTCTGAAATTAGTATAGCTCTAATTAGTATTTTTAGAAGGAAGTTCTTCTCTGGCAAAAAGAGGTAATAAGTGAAGTTTCAATTTTTGCATTATTTATCCCATGGGTTTGATTTCCAGCTGATGAAACACACTTTTAACAGTGTGTAAGTCCCAACATCAAAATATGTCACAATTCATCATATTTATCCTTGCAAACACCAAGGATTATGTAAGTATTTTTATATTGGTAAATGTATTGTTAATCAATAAGATAGGTTTAATTTCCTATGCATCAATAATTCAGTTTCTTGTTTTATGAAAATTCAATAAAATCTTTTCATCAAACACCAATGATTATAACCCAAGCCATTAAGCATTTCACTGCTGAACAATGGAATATGTGTCAGTAGGTTAATCATAACACATTTCAATGCTTGGTGCCATGTTTCACACCTTTATTGTTATTTGATGCAAGTATTGCTAGTGTGTCTGCCATGGAATCCATATGCTTGCAATTGCAGAAATACAGTAGACAAGGCTGTGTATCCTTGCACTCAAGCTGTTACGTGTGAGATATGAACTGGACACCATTTTAGACATATGTTCTTAGCTTGATTTCTGCAGGCATGGTTGACAATGAAAATATCTAAATTAAGAGCACAAAGGTGGGATGTTGAAGAGTCCATGATTTTTGCAGCACTCATCATGAACACTACAGCTGTAGGCTACTGCAGGGGTATTATATCAGGTCTTAGAATAAGGCTGAGGCTTGGACTAGCTTGGCCAAGGCTGTCTCCAGTGTAACTGGCATTCCATGCATTAAGGAACAATATCATCACCACTATAATGACCTGAAAAAGTGCAAGCAGAACCTTTTAGGCCAATGAGAGGATGAAGTTAAGACTAAAAACACCCCTCGACTGTGTAAGTATACTTACCCATCAACAGTCAATGATACAGCATGCATTAGACAGCCAAGACTGCTATTTATTATGCTTTCATATGTGTTTTTTTCTTTTTCTTTACTGTACAGCTACAGAGGAAATAGTAGCAAACTGTGAGGTGCACCAGCAGAGACTAATTCACCACAAAGAAGCATGGGGTAAGTTTGACAAAAGTCCAAATGCAAGCCAGATAAGTATTTTCAGTCCCTCACTCCCCAGCATCTAGAGCAGACATGTCTCAACATTGATAGCAAGCATGCATGCCTTCTCCAGTAGCTCTTGCTGCTTGCATTAGGCAACGAGAACACCAACTAAACTGTATGTGGGTTCAGTACTCACAAGTAACAGGAAGGTTTCATTACAGGATAGTATTTCTAAAATATTAACAGCAATTAATGAATGCCAGGAAAATTTCATTTATGGCAAGCACAATTATTACACGTGAATGCATATATCCTATATGGCATAGAGAAGTAAATGCTTCTATTTCTTATATCCTAACAATGAGATTATTACCCATTAATGCCCTCCCATCATATCTGGATGTGGCAAAGGTGTACATAGTCATTTACCATGTCTGTTTATGTATTAAAAAAGCAGTTTTGAAAAAATAAAATAATGCAACATACCATGAATCTTATTCTCTCTATTTCTTCTTCTCCCTCACCCTATCTCTCTTTCTCTCTCCCTTTTTTAATAATTTCTTAAACATTCTGCTGTTTGCGTACCTTACAGCTGAAAATAAAATAACCAAAACCACTACAGCTTGACCTGCCATGCCTCCACAGGTGGCATCACAGACACCAAGCACTTTGAGTTCACAACCTGTCAACATTGCCTCTACACCCTCACCTCACACTACCTATTCCACCTGTGTCAGGTAACTCTGACTTGGGAGCTAGTGCAGTGGTACCTTCCAGGAGCAGTAAAAGTGGATGTGGTGATTTTGTCACATGGTAGGAGCTGACATAGTTTGTGGAGGATATCATGGAGAGGGGCCTTAGTGCCCAAATTGTCAGGGTTAAAAAGGTTCTGTACCTCATTGCTAAACTGATGCCACATCCAGCACTGACCCAGGCAACTGACAGAGGAGACAGTGATGACAGTTTTAAGGGGGAGGACTATATTTTAACTGTGCTCATGCTGGATGTGGGTGCACCTGCAATGTCCCATACCTATCCCCAAGCATGGTGTCACCCAACCTTTTGTACCCATCACCATCTCTGTCTGTCTTGTATGCCCTGTATGCTTGTGCCTGCTTTCTTACCTACCTTACAACCTGAATTTGACATTCCTAAGCCAGTTCTCCAACATTCCTCTCTCTTTAAAAATGGCACCTGTCACACAAAAAATTATGCCCAGTACATAGCTCTCCATTTCACTTATGTGTCATCTTGACAGACTTGATTTGGACCAATCAACTGTACAACATTATTTTTCTGCTGTCACACATCCCTGGTGTGATGTCTTTCCAAAGTCATAAATTCTTTGTAAAATTCTGCATTTATGTTGTGAAGAAGTGGGGAGTTATGGTGCTCTCCCACCACCATCCCGAAATTATTGTATTATTTCCCCTGTGTCATGCCCTCTACTAGTCACCCTGTTTGCACCACAGTCCTATCAACCCCCTTTTCACATATTTATTCAGGCCAAAAATAAAATCACACACAAAACACATGGTCAGAAATGGCCCATGGAAAAACCTTCACTTTTTGTCCTCATCATTTGTGCGGAGGTTGGCATAGCACAGTAAATCTGAATGATGGTGACCACTGTTTAACTTCATATGGCAAAAGCTGAATTTTCCAACACCAGCAAAGTGTAGTGGTTGTACTTCATTTTATATAGGCAAAATGGATCGCTCACTGAGATGCGGTTTGGAAACATGTTTACAGGATGAAGAAGCTTGATGAGAGAAATGCATTAGCCAGACATGTTAGAGTATGTGGCCCTACACATTTGTTTACTTTTATAGTCATACAGATGATATTTGGTGGTCTTAGACTGGGTAACTTTAAGAACATAGTGGAACGAGTGGAACTTAGGTGGATTGTATTACTACAGGCAGATATAGGGAATGGGCTGAATGAAGTGTTCCCTTTGAAGCCTCGTCTTAAAGCATGAGGTTTAATTTGGTAACATGACTGGTTGTTTTGTATCTACAACTGTTTTTTTTAAATGTTTTTAACTTGTGTATTTTTGAATGATCTGAGGAAATATCTACACAGACACAAAAGTGCTAATCAGTTAAAGAGTTTTATTTGTTTTCAGCCGTGTGGTGTATCCTTTCTCCTTGTTTGTTGGTTTTACTTGTTTTATCAAGGAGCACCATTTATCCGTTTGCTGGCTTGCCATACATAATGTACTCTGTCCCTGCTGCCATGTCACCCTGTTGATGTATCTTCTCCTTTCTGTAATATTAACCCTCCACCTCTGCATCTAGAGGAATTCATACATTTCTTGCATGAAACACAGGCGGAAATAATTAGCTGGGGATTTAAATTTACCAGAAGCAGAAGGGAATAATATTGATTCAACAACATTAGAAAGGAAATTATTCACAACATTTATTTAGGAACAACAATTGCTTTGAATTGTAAAAACATCTACCAGGAAAAGGAATATACTAGACATTTTTTGTGTTCCTAAAGAAGTTACTGTTACTTCAAGTCAAATTTTGCCACTGTTGATATACAGTGATCATGGGGTTATAAAGGTTAATTTGTTGCTAGACAATTCTGCCAAAGTGAAATCTAAACCAATGCACAGAAGGTTAATTACAGATTATATGGAAGCAAAATGGTCACTGTAAAACTAACTGGAGTGATGTGTTCAGTGGAAAAACTGTAGATGGAATGTGAAAAGCTTTGAAAGAGAAACTGAGTGCAAAAAAAAAAAAGGATATAGGCATAAAATGTCAGAGGGGATAGATTTCCATAAGAACAAGATATGTGATTAAGGTGAGAAACAAAAAAATATAAGAAATGGAAGAGATGTCAAACTACAACTTTGAAAACTGAAATAAACAAACTGGACAAACAAATTAAGATTAGTATGAAACAAGATCAAGATCAATTTGAAGAAAATGTATATAAAGATATTGAATATAATAGGAAACCTTTTTTTAGATACATAAGATGTGGAAGGAGTAAAGATATACAAATTGATAAACTGTGTGCAAATTCTAAATTTTATTCTCAGACACAACAGATTGCAGATATATTTACAAAATCTTGTGCAAAACAGTTTGGCTCCACAAAGGGGGTGATAAACTGTCCTAGTGACATCTAAGTAATCTGAGATACTGGAATCAAATTAGACAATATTGAGTAAGAACTGCACAAACTGGATCCACACAAAGCACAGGGAGGAAACGGAATTAGTAATAATGACCTGAGAACACTTCAGCAAGAACTTACAGTACCATACTAATGACAGAAGGACTGTATACTGAAAGGCATAATACCATGCAAGACTGTTGTACTGGGGATTGTGAAAACATTATGGTATTGAAGTGGCTGAAAAATACTGGAAACATGACCCACAAAGCATCATAGAAAATTATGAAGTCTACATCACATGGGATCAACCATTACCAACAGTTCAAAAGATAAATGCTAGAAAACCAGATATAATGATCCAAGAAAAGAAGTCAAAAGTAGCACTGATCATTGAAATCACCACACCCAGTGATTACAGTGCCCTGTGTACAGAGAGACACAAAGTCATAAAATATCAGGATTTGCAAGCAGAAACGAGAGCAATGTGGAAGAAAAATACCCAGACAGTTCCAATAATAGTAAAAGAGTCCGCAATACTATTTTGATATGCTACCAATACATGTAACTCTGTATGAATTGCAGAAGGAGTCATTACTGGGCACATAGCGGGTGCTGCAAAAAGCACTTTTGGCTGACATCAAAAAGTGAAACAAAACTAATTTCATGAACTTTAATCATACTTTAACTTAGGAATGGGGTCCATTCCCATCATGGTATTAGAAATCAAAAGATTTGGAGAAATTAAAAAAAGAGAGATACCATTATATCTATTATTCACTAGCTCATGTAAATATGGGGAGAACCCTCAAGATTAGAGACATGTGCTTATTAAACCTGTCTTTAAGGCAAAGTCGAGTAGGACAATCCCAGAGTCATATAGACCCTTAAGTCTACTTTCATGTTGTGGAAAAATAATGAAGAAGCTAATATTGGATAAGTTATTGTCAGAACTGGATAGGCTGGGACTTGAAACCATATATCAGCATGCATATGTTGAAAATAGATCTATTACCTTTTGTCTGCACCTTTCATATATTGTATATTTTTGTAATGGCATTTTCATTGTATTACAGATTACTGTGCTGTGAACTGTATCTTATACATTTATGTTATGTGCTTACACACTAGAATACTATATAACTATATACTTGTCTTATCTGTTACATGATTGTAAATTGTCTGGAGCTTTTCTCCTCTGGTCTCCACTGAAAATGGGCCCTTGGCTTAGTTGGACTAACCCAGTTTTCAAATGTCATATAACTAAATAGATAAACATAACTTATCACCTGTAATATGGTGTTCTATAAAAATAAAATAACAGGTATGAATGAAAAATTAGATATATTTAACTTCAGCATTTGACAGGGTCTTACACAAAACACTGATCAATAGTTTAGAATGACTAGGTATTGATGTACTCTTGATATGGTGGATAGCTGCATGGCTCACTAATAGGACATGACAAGTATCTTACAGCAACTGGACAGGTGAAATTCTTAGTTACAGTCAGGGAGTCTCACAGGGCTTTGTCCTAAGCCCTTACTTGTTCAGATTGTATCTTACAGACCTAACATTTTCATCTGAGGTGTTCTGCAGTCTATATGCAGATGACATGACATTGGGAAAACTTATTGCATGTGTTACAGATAAGGCACATCTGCAAAAGAATTTGTCTAAATTGACTATTTGGGTACAGAAGAATAATATTATGATAAATACATGAAAAAATAAGCATATGAGATTTGGGAGACATAAATTGAAAGGTTAATATTTAATACAGCACACAGTGATTGAAACTGTAGACACATTTAAGGACATGGGTATATGGGTAGATCCAGCTATGATTTTTTTTCTAATCATATCAACCAATTGGTTAATGATAATTATAGAACTATAGGTTGTATAAAAATATTTATAAAGTCTAGGAAATCAGAAATGATGAAGTAGTTGTTTGCAAGTTACATTAGACCCAAACTTGAGTATGGAATAACAATATTGAAACCCTATAAGAAAACAAGCATGAGTAAACTGGAAAGAGTACAGCAGAAATATACTAAGGGCATCCATGGATGTGAAAATTTAAGTTATTATGAAAGAGACTAGAATATCTGAACTTGTACAGTATATCTTATAGCTATCTAAGAGGACATCTTATTCAAGTATATAAGGCATTTAAAGACAACTACCCCTGGGAATGTTTGGGGTGGGAATGTTTGCCGTTATCAAAAAGTATTAGAGATTCATCAGACAACCTGTGTAGAAGATTCTATAGGAATGAGAAGTGTACTAATTGTTTCTCTGACAGAGTAGCTGATGCATGGAATAGACTGCCAAATTACATTAAAGCAAGTACTAGTTTAAACATTTTAAGTACAGCCTGGACACATATTATAGGAACAAGTGTTTTGGTATATTGGCAAGCTAGAAAGGCATTAATGCCGGTGCTTGAAATATTTGTATGTATTTATGTAATGTCAGGCACTGAGCAACAAATGCAGCTAAGGCTAAATGGAAATATAAAGCTCATGGCAAAATCTTGTGAGTTTTTGCTTATGGGTGCATTACTGTGATGCCCTTCCTGCTGCTGTGCTTAGCTATGTTTAGTCCAGTTAATATACTTTTTAACAAGCTGAAGAGATGAAGGTACAGCTTATATTTATCATGAGGGTAATGAAGAGTAATACATTCATTCTTGTTTTCTGCAATCTGTTGTCAGATGGGAACTTTGTGAAGTGTGACTTCCTATATGGTGTGTTTATGTAATACTCAGATCTGTAGTTTTTTCTTGGAATGATCTCACGGTTTGAATACAAATGTATGTACAACTGTTTTGAATGTTTTGCATGACTACTGTGGCCGTAAATGTTGGCTACACCTTTCCTTAACACGCTGTTATCCTGCTGCTATATTAATCTGTCTGTTCCCTGTTGTGAAGCCTGTCTTGTACAGAGCTTGCCTGAATAATTATGCTGATAAAGCAAGCAGTAACACAATACAAATATGTGCAGAAATGAAGCATGAACAAATATGTTATTACGTCTGTATTATGTATTCCTGTCAGCAACTTTCCACCTGTTCCCACCACTTCTTTGTCATCCAATAAACCTCTTTGATTGCAGAATGTTTCCATAAGCCATGTCTCCACCATCAGTAACATGTTTTGTACCTCATGCGTTTCATAATACATCTGTAGCATTCATACAAGGATTGACTAAATGCAACTGTAATGGCAAATCATGACACATGAAACAGGACCATAACACATATGTGTTCGGTACTCCAGTATATTTACATATGACCATATGTTTATACTATTTCTTTGCACAAACATCATCAAAAAGCACCACTGATTACTGCTAATTCACATTCTACGTTCATTACTTCAAGATATGATTATGTGTGCACTAATACTTTGCCATCAGCAGTGCAAATTAGCTTGGTAGTACTGTACTTCAGGCAGAGAGTACAAAAAGCTTTACAATAAATAATTCTTTGTTTAGGTTGCACAACATTTGTAAGTCTGTAATGAATTTTGACAACAAGTTATCTTGATTTCAGAGTGATGTTGATGCAATTATTTCAGTCTGTTAATGTATGTCTGCACTCCAGTGGTTACACTTGCAACTGTGTTACAATGTTGGTTAACCTATTCACACGTAATCAATCACTGTTATTCTGCAATGCATTATCTTATGTATGAATTGTCTGTTTGTCTTGTCATTGCAAATTGTACAAGCATGAGACATGTGTGCAATCATCCCAGAATGATGTGTCAGGAATGCTTGTTTGATAATCCAGTGGTTTACTGATGTGATTGTCACTGACATCCCATACTGTGAAACATGTACATGTCACTCACAGTAATGCAATGTACATGAAGGACAATATATAAATCTTAGTAGAGAAGTATGTTATTACATGGCAATGTGATTGTCCCATGGGACAGTCACAGTGCTGTTACGTTGTCCTGTGCACACATATGCATTTGTTCCAAAGCCTGTGATGCCCAGTACCATCTCTTCCAAACAATGCATTTTTGCCAGTTATAACTGCTTTTTCACATCACTAAATTCATCCTTCTCCTATGGTACTTGTGGCTAATACTGTGCTTTCTAGATTGTATAACGTGATAGGAGATTGGATGGAAAATGTGTGTGTATCTGTGGCGCTGGAGTATAGTGACATATAAGTAATGCTTCAATGTCAAAGGTGCTGTGTCCACTTCCACTGAGGAGAATGCGTTTAACTTTGGACATGGCTCCCTCTGCACTTTATCCCACTTTTAAAAGCAACATCCTCTCTATAACACAATGATGAGGTCAGACTTTCAAAAGTGCACTTTCTCCCCTTAACAGTCAGACGTCTCCTGTGGAGCTTGTGAATTGTACTGTCCTTTCTTGATTGTGTAATCAGATATGTAGCAAGTTTGAATCTCAACATGGGAAAAGTGTGTGTGACAGAGAGTGTATAGAGTCAGTTGAACATGTCCTCAAGCACAGCTGTGCTTAATCAATTCCACTCTGGAGAAGCATTTTATACTTCTAGTTGACTCTTCCATCTCCTTATTCGATCTTTCACACCAATACCTTCTCTGCAACACACTGATGAGGTCACTCTTTCTAAAGTGTACTCCCACACTATGGAAGCCAGTCTTCTCTTCTACTGCAGTTCATACTGTGATCACTAGAGTGTGCAACTTGATGTGTCAGTGGTTTGAATACAGCAGTGATTGCCATGTCTGCATAAAGCTCGTAATATATTGGAATACTTTCACTTACACTTGCAGTTTGTAACATTCCACTCAAGCGACATGTTTTGTCTGGAATGTATTGAATTTTAACTATATTAGTGTTTCTGTAATGAAGTGGTGATGTCATTCCCTCAAAGATGATGCGTGTCTTGCTTGTATTCAGACGTCTACTGTGAGGCATGTGTTTAATGCAATGAGCTATAGGTAATGTAATTAGATAGATAGTATGTTCATATCTTACAGAGTTAAACTTGTCTGTTTGGAGCTATAGACTCAGGTAGGTGTAGTTTCCACAACAGGTGAAATCAATCGACTTCCACATGGGGAAACCTTTAAACAGGTAGATGAGTCTCCATCCTCTAATCCCATTTTTCATAACAGCATTTTGGTTTCCACATACTCATGAGGTAATTCTTTCTGAAGTGCACTACCACATTTTAAAAGCCAGACTTCTGCAGTGGTGCTTGTGGTTCGTGCACTCTTCTTTAGAATGTGCAACCATATAGATAGGATGTTCAAATACAGTAGTGATTACCTACATGCCTAAGGGTGTTTGTGTGTATGTGTGACTGTAAATGGATTTTGGATTTGTTTAGATGTATTGTAGTGTTGACATTTACAAGCCCAGTGGCTGTAAAAGTCATTTTAACACACACACATCAGTTTGGCAATGCAATGCTGATGTCACCCCTTCATAGATGATATAGGTCTCACTTATACTTAGAATTCTCCTGTGGTACTGGCTGCTGCTGATACTGTGCTTTGTAGGTTATGTAACTAGAGAGGGAGTTGATTCAAGTCCATCCTTGCTTAAATAGAGTGACTGTGATTGCTGTCATATATAGTTGGCTAACTCACACTCACCGTTATGTACACTTCCACTTATGAGATGCATTTTTAGTGGCACAGTGTTAAACTAGCAAATTGTACCATCCCCAGTGAAAATACATGTTTGGTAACACAATAATTACATAATGCTTACAAAACTACAATATCTCACAATTATAGTATGACTTCTCCTGTGGTGAGTGACTTTGATGCTGTGCTTTGTAGATTGTGTAGTATCATATATAGGAGGTTTGAGTCCAGCAGTGAGTGTGCCTTTCCCTCTAATACTGTATAGACTACTCCTTAAATACATATACCATGTCTAGCTGTACACTATTATTGTGCTCTTCAGCTACTTTTAGCATAAACATCCAGCTAATAAGCAATAGTGATGTCATTCATTCAACTGGGCACTGTCATAGTTGGTACAGCAATATGTCTTAAGGCACTTGCAATTCAGCCAATGATCTTTAGCTTCTTATCTTAGGTAGTTAGCTCAAATCCAGCCATTACTGCTTAGACTATGTTGTGCCAGTCCTATTATGACTGTACATGTTGCTAACACTGTCACCAAATACATCTGTTGTGTACACGTACAGATGTTGGTTTCTCTTACAAAAACTATGATAGTTTCTCACATAGCAATGCTTTTATTCAGAGAAATGACATGAACATATTTTCCTGACCTAACAGTTGTAATAAGTGCTATCCTCTGGCACAATGAAATGAACAATATTCTGCATGTTGCCTTACTAGAGCAATTACAAAGAAAACATATCCCTTGCAGCAGTAACATGATATAATGCCTTGAAATACAAATACATCTCACAATTGTAGTGATAATTCTATTGTGGCTAATTCATTCTGTAAAATATCATGTATTTTCTGTAGTCAAATGCTCAGGTGTTCAAAACCCATATTCTGTGACTGTTAGCTTTGTGCAGTCTTCCACTGTGGAGCATGAATGCCATCCACCACAGTGGTAATGTGTACATTTACATTGGGAGTGGCCTTCCCCATCCCTTTTATGTCAACAAGATTGTTTGCAACACAAACATATGATATAATAACTTAGCATGGGTGGAGTGTCACTTTTATGCTAATGCTTGCACTGTGGTGCTTGTATTTCATCCACATGTCTTTAGTCAGTAGACTTATTTAGCTTGATGAGCAATTAAAGAAAAGGGCAACATTATATAAATGTACTGACATTATGTGAAAACCATTGTATTTAGTTATTTGCATCCATTTGTATTTAGACTAAGGATATGCAATTGCATGTTGAGACTGAATGGCAGTGAAACAGTTTTTCGAAGCATGTCATGCTATGAATGCTCTTTTGGCATATACATTGAGTACTGGCTTGTATAGCATACCTACAAAGATAGAATGTGGCTGAATTTTGGGACAGTGTGTGTATATTGCATGATGGAAACAGCTTCCTTGGCAAAAAAACATTGATATTGTATTGTTCAGTGCTGTGTGGACAGTAACATCTGTACCTCTTATTCAGCATTCTGACTAAATCAGATTGTTCTAATTATATACATAACTCCATTCATACTTCACACATTCATTTCAGTAATGTGTGACAGCCTACATTAGTATCTCCTGTGACACACGTAGTCATTACAGAGGTCTTCAGAGAGCCTACTATCATAGACAAGGTTTTAAATCTGGTAACATCTGTTTGCCAGAGAACCTCTATTGTTTTTAGGAGGGGTAGTAATTTAAAACATCTCTCAAAGTCAGGTTGGGAGGGTGGCCTAATGGTTAAGGTGTTTGCCTTACAAACACAAGGTGCAGGGTTGGAGTCTCACAAGGGATAATTGACTAGGCTTAAAATGGCTCACAAGGGCAGTTAGCCTAGTATTAATCTATAAACCTATGAACCTATGAGAACAAAATGCCACAACCCCCTAAGACTAATCTGAGGAGATAGAATATTTTTATCCCATGAATTGTTCACCCCATGATTATGCACCCAGTTTTAATTGCATGCATACTTTTTGTGCATTCTTTGTATGATTTAGCATTCCTATGGCATTTTTAATGTATTTTTGCATATTACATATTTTGTCTTGTATCTTTCTTTTATTTGATTAGCAATATTGACTTAAAGTTGTTTAATTGTCTTTTAAATCTTATTGGATCTTTTAACCACCTGACTGTCATGTGCTCTATTTGAAAACTATTTAAATGTGTTTTCTTATTGTAGTTAAACAGTCTGAAGAAGTGGGGGTATTTACACCCACAAAAGTGCTTACTGTATTTATAAATTGTCTGTACCATTAGCCTTGGCTATTTTTTGTTTTTATAATTACAGTTTTTATTATTTGCCTGTGCCAGAGAACTGTTAGATAACAGTGGTTTATAAAATAGTTATGACACAGCCAGAGGACCACCTTTTTTTCAGTCTTGTCCCCTTATAGATAAGAAAGTGGTGAACTGTACACCCTTCAGAGGTGTTCTTTATGACATGACTGATATGCATATTTTTATGTCATTGATGATTAATGTGCATTCTTTAATATCTGTCTTGGCATGTGTTCGAAAATGACAATATGCAAATGTCATTCACTGTGCACAGGCTTTACTTATTTTCAAAATAATTATTCCCCAAGATTTAATAAAATCCATATAAGCAGCATGTAGAGCCTGCACGGAATGTATCCGTGTACACAGGCACAGTTCCCCCTTGTCAGTATGCCATGCATATTAATCATGGTGTGCTACCAAGGGAGAGCATAGGAACAGGGTTACTGAATCTGTGTAGGGAGAAGTGTAGAGACTACCTGTGGTTGTGGATTCCTGATCAGATGTTATATAGAGGGTGACACTCCCTGTAACACTTCCCACTACTGCTGAAATGCTGTGAATTGTTCAAATGTGTAATATTTTATTTTTATTAATTGTTTTTTCCTCTCTGTATGTTTACATGGTGCTTAGCGGAGTGCAGCAATGCCAAACTGTGCTCAAATATAGACAGCTGACACCTGCTACACATCTAAAAATAGAAACTGGATGTAATTAATTATCATAATTAAAGTTTTTTTTTAATTACTGTTTGTGCAGCGCTCACACATACATAGCTGACAGCTGACAGACATCTGAAAATATAAACAAGATGTAATTAATTGTTTATTTTTGGGTCTATTTAAGCATGTTTGTGCAAGGTGGCATGGTGTTCAGCAATGCTCACAGGTAACCCAGTAGTATATGTGAAGGTATACTAGTTTTCATAATATCCAAGTAGCTAAATGGGTAGAGTTGCAGCCTAATGCTTAGTAGGTCCTTGGTTCAAGTCTGTAGCAGTCATAAGATGTCTATAATTTAATTTATTATATATGTTTAATTTTAAAAACAAATTTGTGAAATATGGCACTGCTGTGCTGAGCACTGCTTAAATATGCAAATGGCTACTGCAGTTTGCATGGTGCTAAGCTTAGCTAAAACATTGGTTGTGTGAGTTTTCATGCTGCTTAGCTGGTTTGCGCACTGCTAAATGACATGACACTTTTTAGAATGTTGCTCAATGACATGTAAGGGCAGGAAACAGCTTATATTAGGCAAAATAGGCAGGAATTTTGCACCAATCTTTGGAGTCTGATTATCTGCGGATATGCCAGTTGGTGTTGGAGAGGGTGCATGCTTTCAGGAGCAGAGATGGGGTGTTCAGGAATCCATGGTGTTTGTTGGACTCCTGGTAAAAAAAATATGAAACTAGGCTGATGCAGGGAAGTTTCTATGGCATGGAATGTAAGGTGGAGGCCTGGGACTGGTTGGCCAAGGAACTTACAGTGCTACCTGTATCCCCCACACTGGTGAGCAGTGTCATCACCTTTACGATGAGATGAGGTAGAGAAAGAGGGGAACATTGGACACCTGGTTCCAAGAGGCATGAGCTGAGAATGCCCCACAAATATGTAAGTATGTTTTCCACTGTTTTATTAAACTGCAAGCTGAATGTCTGCAAAACTGGTATGCAGTGCTTCTTTTCCAACGGATGTAGCTGAGAGGGCTCACAGTGTTGAGTCTCATGCCAGGCACCTGGACAGGTTGTGCTGTGAGTGTGGTAAGTATGGATTTATTATGCTAACTGTAGTGCAATAAGCAAGAGAGTAAAGTATTTACTGCAATAAAGTACACATAATATAAACTGTAGTGCAACAAATGAGCAAGTAGAACTCTAATGCAATAAATGGACAGTTAGTACTGTAGTGCAATAAATGAACAATAACAGCTGTATTGCAATAAACAATGCCAATAACAGTAAGCAAAATGGTGTACAGCAGGATTGTGTTGTCATAACCAGTGCAGTAGAGCTGTATGCATTGCTTGTTTATGGTAAGGTTGCTGTAGTCAAGTGAAGCACTGTCTCCAGGACAATATCTGTCACATAATGCCCTCTATTCCTCCTTCTCCAGGTAATAAAGGTATATGGGTGAGGTAGCCTACTCTGTGGGCAGATATTGTGTGTGGACTTCACAGACAGTTATCAGAAATACCAATAAAGTGCTAAGCAGCATTGTTGATTCCTAAAGAAATCTGTTTTAATAAATGCAGTATGACTGTATTCCATGCATGTATGATCTCCTGTCACTGCAGTCAGGTATAACACTGTAATAGTTCTAGAATGCAAAATTAATTCAGTCACATAATGCTCTCATTTTCTCCCACTCCAGGGATAAAAGGTATATGGATGAGGTAGTCCATGTTATGAGCAGATGTGATTGTGTTTACATTTCACAGACACTTATCACCAATAACAATAATGTGTTAAGCATCATTGTAGATTCCTAAAGAAATTTTTGATAAATACAGTACGGCTATATTCCTTGCATGTATGTACTAAGTTGCTGCAGTCAATTGTTACATTTGTTGGAGATGTTTCCTGTAGTCACAGCTATTGGGTTATATTCCCCTGCCTACCAACTAAGACATGATAGATGTATCATTTATGTACTGTACACAAACATGCCTCTTAAGTGTCCTGATTTATCATGATGTAATTAAAACTGCCTAATCCGTCTATCACAAGATTACCAGAAAAATGATTACCTGCAATGCAATGTATTACCAAATCCACTTACAGAACACCTTGGTAGTTATGTAAATCCACATTATGTGAAAGTGTTCTGTGTAGTTGTGTACCTGCATTTGTTATTTCTTGGTCCATACTGACCCATGCTAAAATCTTGAGAGGTATGTATGTGCTATATCAGCTATAGGAGAATTGTAGTCACTGTACTCAAAACTGACACTACATGCCTGTAGAGTATTTATTATCAGTGTTTTCAGGGATAAAGTCTGCATTGTCAGTAATGGAATGTTTCTCTTTCTCTCTCTCCACCCCTTATTTTTATTTATTTATTATTATTTATTATTATGATCTAGTAGTAACATATTTTGTTAAACTGTTTTGTTGGCGTTATGGTTTAATTCTTTTGGGCATGCTGTTAACATACTGACTGTTATGTTACTTACTGTTGTGTTACACATAATATACATTAATATGTATTTGGACTGATAAAAATTATGTTCCATTCTGTTAATACTAACAATGGTTTGGTTATTACTAGCCTTAACTTATTGCTATACCTCATTTACCACAGCATGCCAAGGTGGGCTGGTTCTGGCTGATCCACCTACCTTGCTCATTCAGCCATTGTGGGACCCAGACTGGTGGTGCCCCCTCTGCTGCCCCTGCACTACCTGTGGCAATGGGTAGTACTGCCCCATGGGATGGGGCCGGGCCACCCCCTCTGGGAGCAGTGGTGGAGGGGGAGTCGTCACCTGGGCTGAGTTGCCAGTTTTGGTGCGCAGGATAGTCTATGGTGGGTTTGACTGCCACCTGCACTGGATTGAGGACATGCTGGCCAGCCTGGTGTGGTAGCCTCTCTCCGGTGCCCAGCCGCCACCACTGCCAACCCTGGGGCAGTAACGGAGCAGTGCAGACAGTCCCATGGGTGGGGATGTGAATTATGCTGCTATCTTGTGGAGGCACATGGCATTTAGATTCCACAACATCCTCCCTATATGAAGTGTTCACCCTCCTCATGTGTTACACACCACACCTGTCTGTGGTCTTGTTTGTCTTGTCTGTCTGCAAATGCATCCTCACCTACCCAACTTACCTCCATCACACGTACCTATGTCCCTTCCCCAACATTCCACTCTCACGTTAAAAAAAATGGGCACCTGTCCCCCCCCCCAAAAAAAACATTGTCCCATACATAGCTCTCCATTTTGCACACATGTCCACTGGACAGATGTAATTTGGTCCAATTAGCTTGACAATGCAATTATGTTGTCCTCACCCCTCCCTCTGCAGGTGAGAGCTCAAAGTCATGTACAAATTCTGTCAAAGTGCACAGTTGTTGTTGTACAAGAAATGGATAGCTATGGTTCTTTCCTACACATCCCTACCAGCCTTTCACTATGTTTTCCCCCTGCTTGCACCCCATTTCAACACTTTCCTATCTCCCCATTTTTCTTTTTTTTATATATTTTAGCAAGACACTGTCTGACGCACTGCATCGTGCTGCTTCACTAAGCTCAGCTAACTAGAGCTATATTGACTATATTTGTCTTTAAAATTGTAATACACACTTACAAAATAAACACCTATCCATATTTCGAACCCAAGACCATCACACCTGCAGACCACTGCATTAACCTGCTATGCCACACAACTCTTAATTAAAACAAGTGGTTTAAAAAAAAAACATAGTAATTGTCAGTTACAGTCATTAAGCGTGTTTCAGCGGAGGTGTGCACCTCGCCACACTGTACAAACTTGATTAAAAGTAGTGCAAAAATGGGAGTATATCTTGGACTTTGGTGTAAATAGTACACAACTAGAAAGCCAAAGACATAATAATGGATGTAAGTGAGGCCTGTGATAGCAGGTAAATGTGCCCTTTTATCAGCAACATGTAGAACGACACCTGCTAAGGCATTAATGGCAAAATACATATTCAACTGGGACCCTGGTGCAGAAATACATCCATATAAAGCCATGCACATACTGATAGATGTAGAAAATGTTTGTCACAGCCTGTATGTGTACACATATATCTTGGAAATACACCTGCTGTAGTAGTGACTCAGTAGCTCAGTCTGTTAAATGCATTACAAACAGTACATTTTGCCACACACAGTCCTGGTTTTAAATCCAGTGGTGTGTAGCACTGGATTTATAGTATTGTGAGGCCAGCAAATAATGACTGAGTCATGCACTTATTATCCACAGAATGTATTTCAAATTAAATGTCTGCATTTCTCTGATGGATGTCACAGGCTTGCAGATATAAACACACTTCACATATCCCTATAGCAAAAGTATAAGTGTGTAAAGTGTCACGTCATACATTAATATGCATTCACAGAGAAATTCAACTCATATACTGCAAATGAGGCCCACTAATATGAGAGTGCACCACACAATCCTTTCAAACCCAAAATGCAGATTAGTACAGTTGCAAACCTAACATACACATTTGAAGTAATTGCTTGTAACATGGTCTGCCCTAATACATGCTACAAATTACTACCAGAGTGTAACACATGGTCTGACAGTTGCCCAAATGGTGGACATATTGTTATATTAATCTGCCATGTTGCTCAAGGACACAACAGACATGTTGCCTAGTACTCTGTTAGTGATATGGTTAACTAACATACTTACCATAAACACATGCCTTAATTGGAGTGGAAAGGGTAGCCTTACCCTGGCACTGCCTTTACAACAAGGCTGACACAGCTCCCAAGTTACTCCTACAGCTTGTTGTCCTCCAAAGTGTTCACACTCTCTGCCTATGTTTATTACCTGCAGCAGCAGCTGCAGCCTGTAGCACACACATCTGTATGTAAAAGTTGCTGCTACTGACCTTGACTCTGTGATGAAGTAGTCTCCTCACCCCAGTAATGTCCAGCATAACATATCAGAAAGGGTCCTTAATCTACATGAAGACCTTATATATTGTACTGTGGTTGCATGTGATTGGCTGAAAATAGTACAAATCAGCTGTGTTGACTGCAATTAGCATTTCAGAACCACAGATTGAAAAGAGGCAACTGCCTGCTGAGGAGAAGCATGTTAAAAAGGCAAGGAGCTCACTATGGGGAACCATTCTGTATGAGATTTTCCTCACACAAACCACGCATATGCAAAGTATTAACTATCAGCACAAATCATCAGAGGAGTACTGCACTCCATCAGGTATGTAACCATCTTGTTTACATCAGGATGCAGATGTCTGACTATACTTATGGTGAATAGGGATTGCAGCATTAAGCCTTTCTTAGAACTAAGACATGTCAATGATCTCCAGATTTGTTACACATACAGAGGATGTGCAAGACATTGGGTGGCATGTATATTGTCAATGTGGCACACTGGGCTCAAGAAACTCTCCCTTTATAGTGGTTGCAAGAGCACACTCCTATTTGTTTGGCACAGTTGGCTTGGAAATTTATGAGGGGGTTTGCCCCTTGGGGACATACTGCAATAGACTCCAGTGTTGGCTGTATGAACATACAGCAGTATCTGTCATAGCACACATGGGAATACCTTACTATCACCAGAATTCTAGTTGTATCCACACGCTTAATATGTTTGTACACTGTGGAATATTACATGTGTGATCAAGCGGTGGATATTTCCAGCCATTCCATCCTTGCTGTATCACTACATAGTATGCTTCCACATATGTGATCCTAACATGTATTCCCATGCTGTTGTCTTTCAGAGAACATGTATGCAAGACACTGTGCAGCTTTCATAGATGCAGAGAATGGGTTAATACTCGAAGGGCTCCATCAACACCATGAATTCCTACTATCCAGGTGGAGGCATAACAGGGAACAGTGGGAAGCATTGTTGGCTGACCTTCTCCATGATGTCAATGCCACTGGTCATCAGGGAAGGACATATAAGCAGGTTCAACACTGCGCAACAGACATGATCAATACCGCATGCATAAAAGCAGCAGATGTAGCCAGGGATCATGACACTACCAGTGGCAGGCCTGCAGCAGAACAACTACTCTCAGCCAAAAAGGAATTTTTGGCAAATCTAGGCACACACAACAGCTCCCAGACATTCATCACACCCTACATCAGGGATGTGGGTGCCACAGTGTCCATGGCAGAAGAGTTTGCATGTAAGCTTAGTTTGATCAGCATTGCAATAATGTGGCAATCAGTGTGTCAGGGCATATATAGTCTTATGTGGGTGTCAGGTCTGTCTGCATTTGGAGGGGAAGGGCTTCTTTGCAGTTTGACTGTCATGCACAGATTTTGACCAATATAACAATTAACATAGTAACTACTACAAATGTGAGCTGTATGGACATATTACCTTGTGGTGGAAGAATATGCAGTAGTATTGACATTACCTCTCCCTCAACTTTTCACAAGTTTGTCAGTTATTGGCCAAGCCTGTGTTCCTGCTCCTGGTAAGCATGACACTGTTTTGTTATAGATGTAGGTTTATACCATTGTAATCCCTAGACTGTCATCCCAAGCCTGCACTGCAGTACTGTCGGCATGATTGCCAATTGCACACATATATTCTGACTGTACACATGTTAGACTCATACCTATACCTTGTAGGTGTGACCACACTGATAGATGTGCTGGTATTGTCAGGACACTACAGAGTGTCATATGTGTCAACTGTACAGAGTCTACACAAATGTCAACAGTGTACCTCACTGTTGCTGATGAGATTGCAGTGTAATGAGATGTTGCTTTTCAAATAACTACAGATGTTAGTGGGAAGAGTACTGTCCTCATGTCCTACTACATGAGGTTGGGTTTTCAACAGGTCTAACAGTGTATAGAGCATTACATATATCACAACATAGCACTGCAGAGCATAATAGTGCAGGTATTAATGTACTGCTTTTTCCTTTCTTATCACAGGTGATGGGGGGGTTGGTCTCTGTCCCTTAAACAACCTGATGTCAGTGTCTCCTCAGACTCTGATGATGATGGTGACCACAGTGTGGCACATGTGGGGGTTTTGGGGGCTGAATCTGTCCCAGAGGTTGACATTCCTCTTCTGCCCTCATTTTCAATGCACACAGTCAGTATGCCCACACATACCCTGTCCCCAGAGGCCACAGATATTGGACAGTCAGAGGCTGGGAACATCGAACAGGAAAGTGTGGAGACTATGGACCCTGTGACTGTAGACACTGTCCATAGCCAGAGAACTGGTGAGGTCCCACACAGGCAGATTGACAGGGGTGCTTATAGGAGGTTTGCTGTTCATCCACCACCTGTTACAGGTGTCACATCATGGATCAGTTGGCACATGTTTTGGGCCATCATGGAGGCACAGGCATGTTCTGAATGGTGCACCAGATGTATGCTTAGGGTTATGGAAGCAGCACAGTCTGACATCCGTGACTGCCTCCTCTACATTGAGGACACCCTGGATCAGTTCATTGATGCAGTGGACAGAAGGTAGGCTGAGGCAGCATCTGTCATAGACCACACATTGTGCTGGAATGTGTGGTTGGAGGTGAGCATTGGACTTGTGGATGTAGGTCAGCAACCCCATCTGCTGAGAGTCCACATGACCGTGCACAGTCACAATCCCATAGTGGCAGTACATCCAGCACTACAGAAGGGAGTGTGCTGTCCACACCACAATGTGGCAGGCTATGGGCTCATGGTCCTGGACGTTCCCATGGGGTATATGGTCCCAGCAGACAACAGTCACCATCAGGTACTAGCACCACTTCTGAACTTGGGCATGGAGGTGCCAGTGCATCTCCTGGCAGAGCCAGTTCCTGTGTTTGGGGCCAGAGACAGTGAACTGTCAACTCTACCATGTATGTTCCAAAGCTGTCCAACATACACACATATAGGGCTAGCACTGAGCTTGACTGTGTACACACACACACTGACACACCACTGTCAAATGCAGGTCACCTACAGACACATACAGCACCTTTCCATGGGCCATCTTATCTGCTTCCCTTCCTGACTCACACACATGCTGTCAACTGTTTCAGTCAGCCTAGGCCTCCTGCACCCTCACACAACATCCTGTGCAAGTGATGATACCTGTGCCACATCCCTGTCATCCTCACCATCGATGCAGCGAAATGAAGGTATGTGTCTGATGCACAGGGTGACTAAATTACTTAACATATACTTTTAATGCAGTGTTGCTTTGCCATGCCACTTGTACTGGTTAATGACAGATACTGTATGCTAACATTTGTCATGAGTACGCCACATACTTTTGTGTACCTTATGTTGCATGATGTTTTAATGTCTGTATAGTTACATAATGACAGGTGTGTCATGGACCTATTTACATTTCTGTTTCAGGAGTCTGTTGGGGTAACCCATGGATACACAGTGGCAATAAGGCAGCACATGGTGCCATGTCAGCACAGCAAAAATATGTTTTCAGCAAGGTACAGCACTATAAGTGCATGGCTCCATAGGTTAATATGTGTATAACAGGCTAACAAGGGCAGTGGCGGGATTCAGCATACTCATGCAACCTTAATCTGTGAACAGGTCTGCAACCCTTGATAAGTGTCAGCAGGTTTGTGGGAACTCACAGATCTACAAATTGTGGTGATGGAGATGACCTATCTACAAATATTCTGTGTCCTGTACAGACAGCTGCCCAACACCTGTTATGATCATCATATTCTGCATCCCATTTTGTAACCTGCAAATGATGTGTGTCACAGCAGATGTGTGCTTCACATGCATGGGGGCCTGTTTCATGTAGGGAGTACTGTCTGTGTTACATACCTGTCTCTTTGGCATGTACTAAGTATGCCACAGAAATGTTGTAGGCTTGTAGAACAGGTGAGACATGTGTTAGTCCTGTCATGGATACATGGGAGGTACACAGTGAGATCTGACACCTCCCTGTATGGAGCCATACACATCCCCTCCAAAGCATGTAGGAGACAGACTACACATGTACAGTCGTGACACCGACTCCATAGGACATGTTATCTACACTGTGTATTGGTGTACAGTGGTACCTGTGTGGCTGCTACAATTGTACGATATGCCTGTGTAGTGACATAGCAAGGGTGCCATTGCACACAATGATAGATCTGATGACTGCCATATTCAGTATAGCAGTGACAGTCTGGGGTTTACATCCCAGACCTGTTGATATAGGTTGTACAACAGTGAATGCATCCTCACATCTTACCAACCAGTGAAAGACAAAGGCTACATTACTATCTGTGTCCATAACTCCACGTGTAATGGCTCAACTGTGTGCAGTGTGCAGACACTACAATATTTTGCAGGAGTGGATGATTTCCCACAGGGTAGTATTGTACAGTCATTGGCAGTTAGTCTTTGTCAGTGGCTCAGAGAACAACTGACTGTATCTTAGGTCATCCTGGATAACTGTTGGTTCTGTGTGGGATTCTGTGACAGCTCCCAATATGCAGTCAACTGCTAATGTAGTCAGACAGAGGTCACTGACAGTAGATGTGATTCCAGAAAGGAAATAGATAGAGGGTGTATGCCGATAATGGAGGATGGTGAACTCCACTGGTGACTGCTGTCATTGCAGTGTAGGTCTCCCAATGCTATCTTCCTAGATTATGACTGTCAGACACTTGCCTAAACACCAATTGACATAACACTCTGTACATGATGTACACAGTTTCCAGCAAGGCCTGCTGGCCTAATATTGTCATACACCTTGTCAGGCCATGGTTGGTGGAGTGAGACATATGTCCGACATCCATTGCATAGTGTAACAATCAATGGGCTCCACCAGTTACAGACGGTAGGCATGATCTGACCTTCAGCAAAAGTAACAATGTCATAGGTGTACAACAGTGTTAGTGCTCGTGTCCATGCTAACTCCTGTCATGACATTGCAGGTGACATGACTCAGAGATCTGGGGACACCACTTGGCACTACATGCCAATTGTCTTCTGTGCAAGTAAGTATTGCAGTTACTTCCAGCATGTTGCAAGAAGAGAGTAATGCAACATGTCTGTATAGAGCACAAACAAACACATTACAAAAGTCTAATATGTACACACCATGTTGCTTAGTCATGCTGTGGCTCTCTTGTCCAAAGAATGGCCCGGGTCCTTACCTGCAATGACCTGCAGCAGGGCATCCCACATGGGGAACCAATGTATTGCATCATATGTTTACCAATTTTGGTGACCAGTACCCCCAATGTAAGGTGCTTCCTGGTGGGATCTGGCCACAGATCAGTCTCCTTAGAACTACCAGCACATACCTCACCTTGCAGACAATACAGACATATATGTCAAGAAGGCCATTTATTACTTCCTGTGGGATGGTTGACATAGTGTGACTGTACCACCCCAATCAGATGGGGCAGGCAACTATGCAGAGCTCTACACCCATGCAGTATGTCATCAGCATTACAACTGCATGAACTCATCTGTACTTGACTGGAGGGACAGATGCTCATCATGGCAAAGCAAACTTGACTGGTGGACAAATGCTATTAGCAGGCTGTACAATAACAGGTGGACAGTGCTGTGTGACAGTTGGGGTGAAGGTGTCCCCCCTAAAATGGATGCACTACCTCCTCAGCTAAAGGAAGCACATATTGTTGTTGTGATGCTGAGTAGACACAGTAATTTACAAAAGTAGCCACCCAGACAAAGCAGAACTGCAATGCATAGTGTAGTTACATGTGAGACATCAAGGTACAGGCCCAGATTGTCGGTGACCTCATACATCATGATGCCACATATGATGGATCTGTACTCATACCTAACCTGTACTATCTGCCAACTAATACTAACTAATGCTAAGTACTAATACTGTCTGCTTCAACTACACTCCCTTATGCCAACCACATGTGACACATGGCATTCCTACAACCTGTCCTATAACTTCCATATTTACATTGCAGTTCGTAACTGGCCTCTCATTGGAAGATACACAGCATTTATTGCACATGCTAACATTCCAGGCTGCATCCCACATGTGATGTGACAAGGATTACTAACACCATTAGGAAACCCTTGCAATCATACTGATGCTACTGGTTGCACACCAGCTCAGTGTACAATAGCAACTGTTATACCCTTGCACAGAGGTGGTTCATCCACTAACCAACATAACTATGCATCTCTTTGTCTAAGTATCCATATCTGTATGGCCGTAGGGGCAATCATCATGAAGCTGATTAGCACACATATATGTGTTCTACACAACATCAACTGTACAAAGTTTGGATGTGTGACACGGGGAGCATGACTGTTGCATGTGATGGACATTTCCGAGGCAGTCACCAAGAACTTGGGTGAGGATACATCAGGGCGTACAACCCCCCTAGACTGAGCCAAGCCATCTGACTATGCCCCCCCCCTCAGGCCACATTTACAAAGCGCCCACTTAAGCATTTGTGATACTGTCATTGTAGGGTCACTAAGTCACCCATTGCTGGCACGCATATGTAACATAGGGATATCCACTTCCAATAGCTGATCTGTAAGCAGCAATGCTTAACAGGGAGCAGGCCTGGGTCCTCTACTCCTTGGAATCCTTTCAACCGTAATACACGTGAGTACTGACTGACTGTAGCTAACACTCATAGAGTCTCTGTGGTATGTCACTATACTGCAAGAGGATATTGTGAACATATGCCTGTTGACATACTAATGGCCATAAACACTATGTAAATATATATGTAGTATAATTTCCATCAGTTAGACCTGTGTACCTGGTAAGTAGCACATCGGTCGCAACATGTGATGTACATACTCAGGGGTGAACAAACTTGGCACACAGACCTAGCCACACAGGTTTACACCTAATGTGCCTCAGATCATGGCAGGAATCATATGGCACAACTGAGGCCACAGTCACCTGTAAGTGACATGCATATAACCTCCAAGTACTCTTCCCTCAGCATGCCAATATTTGAGTACAATGGCCATTTGTTGATGTACCTTCCCATGCAGTACTAGCAATTGCACACAATAGTATGATCCCTCACAAGGACACTTCATGTCATCAGTATGTGTTCAATGGTAATCGTCTGCAATGAGTGTCATTGTTGCCTGTGGCATATAGACTACTCAGAGGTGATCTGTGCCTTGCATATGGGGCTATTTGTGACCCAGCTTGATTGCATATGCTGCCTATTTGTAGGAGGCAGTGTAGGTGGATAACTCACTGTAAGGACATTAACCTCGTATGTGACATTAGTACTACATGCTTGTAGGAGAGATTTGTCTAGCAGACTTAAACACCCTCTTGAAACAGAACTCTGCCTAATGGCACACAGAGCATCTCAGTGCACCTCAGCATATGCCATCTGTATGATTGGCTGGGTGACTGTTATCTCAACAGAGGGAATTTGACTGTGTCCCTCTTGGACTGGGGCAATATGAGCTGATCCTGTAACTATGGGTATAAAGATGTCTATGCTTGTGAGGGCTTTATGGCTATTATGTTAGTGAGTTTCAAACATCCTATGCTTCCATAACATGATGCAAAATGCTCTAACAGGCTCACACACAAACATGTCTACTTTGAGGCTAGCACAACTTACAGTCACTGCGTACAGGACATGCCAAGGTACACATGTAGTGCAAGTTGGCTGTACTGTATGTAGATGAGAACACTTACCTATGTAATGGCACACACTACATATCACAGGACGTGATGGATGCACTGCACCTCATGTCTGCTAGTACTATCAGTTCAGGACATATTATGCTTGATCACATCAGCAGACCTTGTTGTGGTCAGTCCTTTGGAGGGCCACATCACAAGCTACAAATAAAATACTGCAAAACCCTACCTATTTCTAGGTTACCAAGCTGATCATATTTATGCCATATGGACATGCACACACATCAAGTAGTCTGGAGTGAGATTAAAACCTACACCTATCTAGTCTTACACACTATAGATCACAGTAATTATCCCATGCACGTGCCATGGCTTAAGTCTGATACTGCACTGTCAACTGTCTTAATGTGGATGACATCATCAGGCCTTGTAGAAGAGGGCAGTTCGGAAGCCAGCAGCAAGTTACAGGGCTAAAACATGCGTAACCATTGTAGATGGATAGCCCATGAGGGCATTGCAGATGTTTTTCAGTGGTATACACACACATGCATGTGCATGCACACACACACACACACACACACACACACACACACACACACACACACACACACACACACACACACACACACACACACACACACACACACACACGTGCACCAAGTAGCCTGGAGTGAGATTACATCCCCTACCTATCTAGTCATACACACTATAGAGCACAGTACTTATTGCATGGGCTACAGGTTAGGTCTGTTGCATATGTGATTATAGGCACAGTATGTGAGCATTACACAAACTAGGCTTATGTTGAACAGCATCTGTGGCCCGCAGAGTGATATTGCTTTTTACTGTTATATGCATCTTATTTATTTATTTATTTATTGACATTTGTTAACCGGGTTAGTCCAGCTGGGCTTGGGACCCATTTTCAGTGGAGACCCAAGGAGAAAAGCTCCAAGAAATGCAGCAGTTTACAACAGAGGTTATACAATCTTTTACAAGCACAGTTTACACTAATAGATGATAATACTTAAAAAAAAGAAAAAAGTTATACAGTGTTGAATATGAACAAACTGGTTTCACAATAGATATGTTAGACAAATCAAAAGAAGAAAATTAAAAGGCAGTATACCTGTATTATATTACAGGGTAGCAGTGTAATTACATATTTACATATTTACATTACTGGTTTGTTTTGCCAGTGCAGATATCAGAAATTTTGGGGGGGAAAAACAGGCTTGATTTGGTCAAAAACAGTTTAAGAAAAATAGGTGGGAATGACATAGGGTATGGGGAAAGTTATTAAGTTGGGGCTTGGCAAGGACAGATTTTAGATTTTAGTAGGTGAGCCTTGAGTTTTTCTTTAAAATGGGATGGGTGAATGATGGAACAGATATCCCTGGGAAGCTTGTTCCAGGTTTGGGCAATGGAGGATTTGTAGAGGTATTTGCCAATAGCTTTTTTGGGTTGGTGGGTTTGTAGCAGTAGTTGGTTAGAGGTACGAAGAGTACGAGGAGGATCTAGTATCCTAGCAGTGAGATAACTGTTATTATCCTAGCTATATGTGTACAGTTACCAGTATAGCCATATGTGGGTGTTTGCACAAAGACAGGCAAACATGTGGGCAGGAACAATGTTCCCTGTCCGTGCGTACATTGACAATATTATAAATTACACCACCTGCTCATCTGTGTCTGTCTATGTTGTGACATCCAGCAGGCATAGGTGTCTGTGGGTAAGTGGATTATGTACTGTTGCATCCTTAGTTTGGCTCCTTTGAGTAACAGTATGGATGTGTGATAGTGCAGAGTTACTCACCATTATTAGGGTATTTAGGGCAATACTGACATCCATACACATATTTATGTATGTAACAGGGATGCATATATAAATGTAGCTGCGTGTGTGTATGATATGTGTATGTGTTATGTAGACATATGGGGAGAGTCTATGTACCATTCAAATATATATAGCTCTAAATATATATATATATATATATATATATATATATATATATATATATATATATATATATACACACACACACACACACACACATATATATATATATATATATATATATATATATATATATATATATATATATATATATATATATCAGTATATATCTATTTGGCACTACATAGAGGTAGATATACTATGTATGTGAGACAGAAATAGTGACAGACCAATATGTGTATGTATATGTCTGTATGTATAGACATATCTATACATCACAGGTCATTTTGATGAAGGGGCAACAGAATTGCACTCATTTTAACTAAGTGTATGGGGATATCCAGTGGGACTGTCAGTACTTATAAAGTGACTCCAGGTCACAACTCCCTGTACTCTAGTCCGGGATTTTGTGTGTTACAGACAATGACATCTTTCCCTGTTTCTGCAGTACTGCACTTCACTCAAAATGTCCACAGGATTCCCCAGCTGTTTGCTGTACTTAATATGTGACTGAGGTTCATAATGTTACACCACATGCAGACTGACAGTATGTGAAAACACCAACATAATAATACATCACATGCAAAAGATGCGACTACTTTCAGATTAGAACCATCAACAGAATCACCCATGCTAGCTTCCCTAATCCACTGAGCCACATAGGCTGTAAGACAGAGAGGAGTCAGCCATCACACAATCAACAACATAAATATATACATTGTTATTCCTGCATTATGTGTGACATATGATGTGTGATTGAGTTCTATGTTACAGCATATTCAGGGGTGAGGGAAAAAGAAATGTGCTCATTGGCATATGGTAGCATGGCATCCAGGAAATGGTGGAGTACCATGGAAGCAGATGCCTGTGAGACTCCATTATGTCCCCAGCTGGTCTTTGGAAAGTACCTGTAGCTAGTATCCTAAGGGCTACACATACCTTTGTTTCCACTGGCATGGGTTCCCCTTTGTTGGTTCTGGGTCTGAGATGAGGGCAGCAGTGCTTAGTGTGTCCTTGTAGTATGTCCCTGTCCACCCTGTAGTGCTCTACAATCTCCATCTCATGTAGCTCCTGTAAGGTTACCCTGGGCCTGAATGCCCTTCTTCTTCTCTGTCTAGGTCTATTATCAGCAGCAGCAGCTGCACTGTTCTCAGCATCTAGCACATACAGATGTAGCAGACCTGCAGCAGCCCCTAGCATTCTCTCAGTTATAATTCCCAAGTCTGTACTCCAATGGTGCAGAGTCTGGTGGAAAAACCATATTGTAGGGTGTATGCATACTTTATAGTGCTCTGTTCTAGGTGCTGACTGTGTGATTGGCTACCTATGATGCATTCCACATGCTTAGTATATCATTAACATCAATTAATGGCACAAGTTTAAATTAAACAGGGGTCAAAACTAATTAATATGTCTTTGGCTTTTAGATGCACTCAGCCCTGTGGCATGCTGCTAAAAACATGTGCCCCATAGGTAAACAAAGCTTAGCACTTAGTGTACACACACCCCCAAGACTTCCACGCTCAGCATAGCAGCACACTGTGCAAACACGTGGAAACATGTGCCCCTTTAGCTAAACAAAACTTAGAAGTTAATGCACACCCCTCCAAAAGTACATGCTCAGCATGGTGGCACATCACACAAACAGGTGCAGCTGAGCTGAAATGTTGAAATAAGTTTAGAAGTCATTGGACACACCCTCTCCTGATGTCAGCTACTTCTTCTGTAAACACCTACATGGTTCTCTGCCTATGCGAAAGGGATATGAGGACACGATTTATGCTATTCAGTAACTCCACTTCATTTGCATGGGGATCCATGCTCACAGTCTTGAAACTACATGCTTCCTAGCCCTACCACATTACCAACAGCACCAATGCACCATTGCAGATACTCCAGGCAAGGTCCTGGAATACATTTCTGTCACATAATATTAATTTTGTTTTTTCCATTTTTTAATAAAGCATGTTTGAGCACTGTGGCTTGCTATGCAAACATGCCCAGATTATAAAAAAAAATAAAATTAATTTAACTTATTTCCTTTAATTTTTCAGACATAGGGGGGATAGTTTCTCTCATATCTGTATGTGGTGTGCCATTTCTGTCGATATATCTACATTTTTACAACCCCTTTTATATGTCTACACTCCTATACATGGAATTTTTCCATGTACACTATGGACACTGACACGAGGTCTGAAGAGCTGACTGTTTGATTCCTGGAGTGCTCCACCTGACTCATTTGCATGAAATTCACCTGCTTATGAGGTGATTTGCATGCCAAGGAACTTCTCGTGTTAGGGTGTGCTTGCGCACGGCTCAGTACTATTTACTGACTCTAAAACCTGCCTACTTTCGTGTAAGCAGCATGGAGTGATGCTACATGGTAAAAACACCATGTAGGCTTTATTAAATTCCACCCATTGTCTATATGTATGTCTTCATCCACATGTTTCATTATTACTGTAGTTCTTTTCTTCACACTGCACAGATTTTGGAAGATGATGGAGCACATAAAACATTTTGTATTGTATGACATGCAGCCAGAGCATCAGAAAGTCTGACTGGGCCTCTGTTATGACACTTTCTTGTGTGTTGATGCTGTTGAATTGCAGTTATGTTACTGTTCTCTGTAATTCCTTGTGAACATGCCCAGTATAACAATGTATGAGATGTGTGTCATTTTCCAACAGAAAACATGAAATCATGAAATGTCATCAGATCTTTATTGTCATTTGTCACTAATGTATGTTCAGTGTTATTATATTACCATTTTGCATTTACATGTTTATACAACTCATGCTTATTACATGTTTATAGGTGATAAATCCCTTTCTTATGAGTGAAAAATAATAATTATTGGCAAACTTATGTCCCTTTCTGATGTGCATAACGCAGCAGCTGTAAGGTTCATTTCTTCTTGTGCATACATGCTGAAATTGAGAATACATCAGTGGTGCTGGATAACATACATAAATTCTATGTATATGCATTTCATATGCAATACCTGTAGTCTATGCATTTATCCCATAAGGTATCTACTTTCCTTGCTAACTGTTATTTAAACTCAGCATTTTATTCACATGTGTATCACATTAACTTCCCTTTGTTATACTACCCCTTTATGTCACTCTCACATCCTTCTTAGCATGTCAGTTTTTATTTATGTGCATATATCAAGCTTTGTCACTGGGATTAATGACTATTACATCAATATGGCAACATTTATGTTACAAATGCTTCTATGACAGTTCTGCACATTCGTCTGCAGTATCTGAGGACATTTTCTCTATGTCCCCTCTCCTTTTAATTGCTTCTGGAGTACAGCCAATGTTATTTCTGCATAATTCTCCTGTCTCACTTTCCTCCTTCCACTGTACTTGCACTTAATATTTCTGGGCAACAGCACATGCTCACATATGAGGTTTGCCTATAGGCAAGCCATTTTGTTTACATTTTGTGCATGTGCTTGCAAACACTTTTCCATGGCCATGGATGGTATTGCTGACCACAAAAAGATGCTTGCAAATGTGTAGGCATGATAAGTAGCATGCATATTCAAATAGCGCTGCTGTTCATTGCTCTAACATGCTTAAATTGTGTAGGCTTAGCACAAAGCCTACATGATTGTTAATTAATCCCATGGTGAACTTAAACTGCTATTTCAGAATATTAACAGTAACTTAATATTACTGGGCTCTCTGTTTTTGCACCTGTATTTTATTCATGACAACAGAATAATTACCTTTACATAATGTTACACTCTGGTCAGAATAGTAGTAATCATAAACTTAACAATCAGTAAGGTTTTGATGTTCAGACAGTTTTATCAATATAACAAAACTTTATCTGATTCTGCTGTTCTTCAGAACCTTAGGCTGACATAACAGCACCATTGTCTTCTTGCCTCTGTTTCTGTCTCTCTCGCTCTCTCTGTCACAAACACACACACACACACACACACACACACACACACACACACACACACACACACACACACACACACACGTACTGTCTGTCTCTGAGGTGTAGTATGATCTGCATTTTTTTTCCATAGTATTATTTTTCAAGATTTTTTCTTTTGCCATTTGGGAATAAATGCTGTACTACCCTTTTCAGGCCCAAGCAGATATTTAAGCACTGTATTTAACATCATTAACTTAATAACTCCTGATAAAGGGCTCATGTCGGTTTGAAAGCTTGAGTAATTAGAAAACCTTTGTTGGTCCAATAATAGGTATACATCATGACTATGTTCCAGTTTCTTTGCTTTTTCTGTTAATGGACCTACACAGCATTTCTTTAAATTTTTTTATTACAAGCAAGATTGATTTTCTCAGTATATATCAATGTTTCACAGTAAACTTAGTTATAGAACAAGTCTACCTTCATTTTCCTGGTATAGTGCCTAATCTAATATTTGTAATCAAATAAATTACCATACATAGACAACACCAGCAGCTGTATATTACAGCAGAATATGCTAGCAACTCAGCTATGCACTCTGCGAGATGCATTGCCATTTATCCTAAGTGTACTTTTGCATGTAACTTACAATATGCTGAATGATTATCTGTTTAAACTAATACACTGTATGTGCTTTTGCCATGATGTAACCTGTTTTTAAGCTGCATTAGCTGGTAGCTACCCGCACTATACCACATGATCATTATCAAATCTTTTGTTATACAAAGTTTACTAACCTATTATTCCAATGCATGTCTGAAAGCTTTGTCTAATTTCTGTGGCCTACAAAGATATTTTTCTGATTTATCCCTTTCTTTTCACAGCAGTGCTGCAGTGCTGAGTAAAACAAGAGTGACACAATCCCAGCATGTTGCAACCAATATAAATAAATAAGGTACTCAATATAAAATCCCAAAAGATCACCTATAAGTGCTCTCAAAATTATCTGTGCAGCAACAGTACCTTTATACAGGTGCACTGGATGAGTAAATCAACAAGGACATAACCCTGGCATATTGTTACTAAAGGGTCTCTTTGAGCAAGGTGCACTATACAGTATCCCACAAGACCACTTGTTATCCTTCCCAGAATTGCTTGAGCAACAACAGAGGCCCAATGTCAGAATTAGGTCTGGCCAGCAGTCTTCATTCTACAAGCTGTATTTGCTTTTCCCTTTCATGTGCCACTTGTCTTTTTGTGAACTCTGCAGCATCTATACTAGATTTCTTTTACTTTTTCCATTGTTTTCTGCTCTTTCAAATAGCTCACTTATCACACATGGAATTGCTTTCCACTGGCCTGTCACACTTGTATTCTGGCTCCGAGTGGGAACTTTAACAATGTTATAGACCTCTGTGACTACACTAATGCTCAACGAATGAAAATTTCTTGAGCCTCAACTACCTGAGACTTGATTCCCTGACAATGCTAGCATTTCCATTGAAAAGAATTGTTGGGGAATCATTCAGGCACTAAGTTCCATTTCCAGGTATTTGCACCCTTCACCCTTGCAGTGCAACCATGAAGTTAATTATATTAGTTAGGTGGGGATGTGGGGGTGAATTGGGGCTTTTCCCCTACAAAAAGTCTGAAAACAGTATCTTCTTCAAATTTTTTAGTAGGTCAGCCTTTGGGAAGTCAAGGCTTGAGGCAATACCATTCACCCATTCATAGTAGAAGCTAGTCTCCAAATCACAGTGTAGATGCCAGGAATAGTCTTTCCTCTCAACTCCTAATCCCCCTCCTTCTGTAAGCTAGTTCAACTCACTAACTGATATAGTCTATTCAAATTACTTAAACAATCAGTCAGAAGCCATTTAAAAATAGCCAGCGCGAAAGTATTGTACCATAAACCTGTCTCATATTCAGCATTAACCCTTTTGAAGCCAGCATGAATCCTCGTCACAACCACTATAGACATTGTAATATATGCTGAGAGCTATCACTGTCTGAAGAACTGAATGACCACCAAAAGAATCTTCAGGTAACACCTTCATGACATGTAAAACATCAATTCACTGAATTCATTTCTGCAATAATATGAATAATTCACAAAGATGAAGCAAACAGCCATCCCTGATTAAGTTATAAACTAAAAGCATATTCTGCAATTATCATAACTTGTAACTACATCACCAAGCTCTGCTTCCAGTCTGATGTCCCTTACTTTTAATTGTCTGTCCATGAGAATTGTGAGTCCCTACTAGGGAACACTACTAACCCATTGTACATAATCACTTTGTTTTTATAATTGTTTACTAACTTCTGTGTAATCTATGTAAGTTTGTCTATGTGGAGCTTTTCTCCCCGGGCCTCCGCTGAAAATGGACATGTATCCAGTCGGACTATCCCAGTAAACAAATGTAAAATAAATAAATAAATAAATACATTTCCTGATAGACAAGCCCCATATATATATATATATATATATATATATATATATATATATATATATATATAGGTTTACTATTAGAGTTTTGAAGCGAACTCCGTCGACTGTACTGTTGTCGAACATGGAAGTTTGAAAATGGTAATATCGAACACCAAAAGCCAACCTAGGAATGGTTTTAACATGGGTCGAGATAGATGTTCAGTGTTATTGCTGAACTACAATCCTCTCCCCTATTTCGACCCATGTTAAAACCTATTCCTAAGTTGGCTTTTGAGGTTCGATATTACCGTTTTTGAACTTCCGTGTTCGACAACAGTACAGTCGACGGAGTTCGCTTCAAAAATCTAATAGTAAACCTTTATATATATATATATATATATAGGTTTACTATGACTTTTGCAAATGGCAGTAAGTCAAATGGCTGATGTCCGAAACCACAGTTTTCAAGTGGCAGGAAATCGAACCAATAGTGGTCGACCACATTTAGGTGAGTTGCATGGTGCGATGTGCCAAGACTGTGGAGGGAGGTCGTGCTTCAGTGAGGAACAGGGAAATAGCCCATTTCCTCACTGTAGTGCGATGTTGGAGTTAGCCCCCCTGCAAAATAGTAGAGGTAAGCTAACTAACAGGGCTGGAAGACAGGAATGTCGAAAATGTCATATACACGTTTTTTGTGATTACTATTTTCAACATTCCAGTCTTCCAATATTTCCAAATTCATTATTCTTTTCTGAAGTTGCAACCATTCCACCTGATCCCTTTCAACCATACCATAGTAAACCTATATATATATATATATATATATATATATATATATATATATATATATATATATATATATATAAAATCTCGCTCATATAATTTGTTTTCTTTTCATGACTTGTTTTTCTCTTTGGTGGAACACACCTTATACCAGGACTACATACTTACAATACTTTTTTTCATTTTAGTGATAACATTTGGTCATAAGTCTTAAAGTGATACATACCAATTGTAGAAGTACCCAGAAAAAAAAAACAGACACATATTTTGCAAGATACCACTTTAACTTCCAAACATCCTGGCTGTATCAAAGCATTCCAAAATCTGAAACTGCTCTATCAGAGTACACAATTCTGTTTTCTTATAGGAAACTTACATTAGCAGGTGGTGTTGCTTTTAATTATTCCATCCTCACTTGCTCTTTACTTGACACGTAAACCACTTAGTGTATACTCAGGCAGTCCATTCTTATTAAGGTTAAAATCAATGAAGTCCTGTTACTGTCTGTCACCTGAATCTATTTTCTCTTTTAATCCAGTATTTCAGTGGTTGCAGAGGCTCTGTGCTGGGTATTTAATCTTGTAGTAATAACAAATCAGAACATCAACTGGAAGTTGCAAAAGCATGAGTAAAGTCAGCACGCTCAATGTATATTTATTCTTGCGGAACTTAATTTTCTCACTAAAATAATGATCTAAGTGTCTGGTTGTGAGAGGACTCTGCTCTTCCTCCTTGTTTCTGTTTTGGTAGTATCCTGGCTATCAGCAGGACCAGCTTTAGGTAAACTGGTATCCTAGGTGAAAAGGCTCAATGGGGTCCCCCCCTCTCCCTGGCTGCCCATCCCATCCTGTACTGCTAGCACTATCCAGACTACTTTTTTCTTTCTTTTTCTCACAGTTTGTTGTACTTTTCATTTTATTATAAGTTAATAGTAGGCTAACTGTCCTGAAAGGCCATTTTAAGCATAGCTAATAAATGGTTAGAGTCAAACCCTGTACCTTTTATCTATAAGGTATAGACCTCAACTGCTATGCCAAACCCACCCAACACCTGCCATACCATTCATTCATTTAATATATTCTGTCCAAGTAAGCCTGACCTCTGATAATTATGGAAGAGGCTACTACATTAAGTTGTAGGTCAGAGGGATTCTATATCAGCTATATCAGCTATGGTGCATTTTAGAGTTTTTTTAAACAACCTTTTCATTCATTGATTGCCTGAACAAAACCCATGATCAAAGAAAGAAATTTAGTCTTATCCTTCAACTTTGTTTTTTTTTTTCCTGCATCCTTTCAGCACATCCTAACTGATAAAGAGTAACAACTGCAGTGGAAATAATTGTATTAAACTAGGGGCAGGGTGGCAGCTAGACCCTCAGAAGCCATGAGGTTTCTCCAGATGCTCTGAGATGCATTTTACAGTTTTTTAAAGCAAGCCTTTGTTCAGTGATACTTTGAACAAAAACCATGATTAAAGAAATAAATAAATTTAGGATTACTCTTCAGCTTTGTATCGGCATCCTTTCATCACATTCTAACTGACCAAGATGACCCTGTAATAACTGCAGTAGTAAAAGCTATATTAAGCCAGGGGCATGGAGATTCGTAGGCCTCCAGAAGCCATGAAGTGTCTAGATGTTCTGAGATGCATTTTATAGTTTTTTAAATAACTCTTTCATCCAACAATGGTCTGAATGAAGGGAAGAAGTTCAGTCTTACTCTACAACTTTAAGTAAAAAACTTTCTTACACTGTGAAGAACAACAACGTGGAAAAGAAAAGGCAAACACTACTAAAAACTCCTGTTGTCCACCATGGCAGTAAAACTTGATAATAAAATCAAAACTTTAATAAAAAAAAGAATATAACATAAAACAAGCAGTCCTCAGTCTTCCGATAAGCGCTTTCGGCAAATATGCCTTCCTCAGATCGTAAAAAAGGACTATTCAGCTTTTGTATTTATAAGGCATCACATCCATTCATCTGTGACACACCCTTGTTGCAAACCAAAAGGAGGCCAGCTAGCAAAGAGGTATAATTTCCTTCATTATAATTAAAGGCGCAGTACTTCTTTTTACTATGAGATTGTATATGAGAAAACTAGTAGCTATGGATGTGAATACATTATATGAATGAAGCAACATTCAATTAAGCCTGCTGATCATATTCCTTCTATTCCTAAGCACAGGTTTTAATGGCACAATGGTATTCAAGCCTGGTAATCTGTTCGCTCTTAAATTAATTATCCAGCATGTTTCCCTTAACTCTGTGCGATTATGAACATTGCCACCTCTTGTGGTCTGACAGACTGTCTCTATGGCCTTAAATACAAAGTGATGAGAAGGATACTGTACTATATGGGCTGCTAAGGCATTATTGGGATCTTTCTGTTTGATGTCCCTTAAATGTCTAAGGATACGTTCCTTAAGACGTTGATCTGTTTTGCCAACATAGAAAGCACTACACTGGCAGCAAGTCGCTAAGTATATAATGTGGGAACTAGTACAATCAACATAAACATTAAAATTCTACTGTTGCCTGGAGTATGGATGTACAAAAGTATTGGAGCTGTGAATGGAGTTGCAAGTTCTGCATCTCAGGCATTTGAAAGTGCCCATTCTGTTAGAATTGGGCTTATTTCTTTCAAAACCATCTTTGTTGCAAATGAGACATTTCAAATTCTTCTTATTCTTGTATAGGAATCTGGGCTGTTCCCCTACGATGTCTTTTATTTTGTCATCAGTTGTCAATACTGGCCAAAACTTCCCAATAACTTCCCATACTTGCTTATTGTCAGCAGTGTATGTTAACAAACATTTAAGTTGCTGTGACTGAGTTTTAAAATCCAGACTCTCATGATGACTCGATGTAGGTTCAGAGAAGTAGGGACGTCCCTTTCCTCTCCTTAATTCCTGTAGATCATGCTTCAGTCCTAAATTCTTTTTTTTATAAGGTCTTTTACTTAGATGCATCTTAATATTTCTCTGTTCTGCTACAAAGTCTTCATTCTCAGTACATAATCTTGAAGTTCTTAAGATTTGATTCTCAAATATGTTATCAAAGATATGTCCCGGGTGCATACTACCTCAATGCAGATAATGATTTCTCCAGGTTTCTTTTTTATGAATTCCTGTACTGATACCTCTATCAGGGTGTAGATGGATCTTTACATCCAGAAATTCTATGGTCTCCAAAGAGTGTTTGACCACAAACTCTAGAAAATCTGTGCTCTCATTGATGAAGTTAACAAAAAGGTCCAGTTGTGTAGAGCTGCCTCTCCAAAGGATAAAGACATCATCCACAAAACATCTGTAGTACACTAGATATTGTTTCCAGGTACTAGGTGACAGTTCATTGTGTTCCCACTCAGCCAGAACCAAATTGGAGTAACTATTTGTGCACAGGGTGCCCATAGCCACACCTCATGTCTGCAAATAGAAAGAGTCCCCATACATAAAGATGTTATTTTCCAATACGAGTTCCAACAAGGAACATATTGGTTCTGCTTCCATACTGTTCCTTGCTAAGAAAGATCTTATTGCCTGTAGACCATAGTCATTCGGAATCACTGTAAACAAACTCTTGATATCCATTGTCACTAGTAGCAAATCTTCATATTTTTTAAGACCCCTGGTGACTAAAAAAAGTTTTTCCAGAAAGTCTCCTGTGTCCTTCAGTACAGTTCCTGCTAGTGGCAGGGCCTTCTTTAATTCATTCTCCACGTACATGGAAACAGGTTCAGTTACCCACCCCCTTCCAGAAACTATGGGACCTAGGGGTGGGTCAACTGGATCCTTGTGAATTTTGGGGAGTCCGCTGATGTATGGAAACATAGGTTTGGGGCAATCAAAGAACTCATATAGTTCTTGTGAGATGTTTGTCTCTATCAATAGGTCATATAGGTGGCTGTGAAAATGATCTACCTTAGTCGTAGTTTCACTGTAACTTAGTCTCTTATACATTCTTTCATCATCCAACATAGAGAGCATTTTGTGCCTGTACCATATGGCTTCCATCACCACTATACATCCTCCCTTATCAGCAGGCTTGATAACCAAACTATCTGTTTCCTTTAGCTGCTTCAGCATCTCATTCTCATTAGTGTTTAAGTTGAAGAAACGTCCTTGTCCTTTGGTTGTGTTACCCCTTAGTTTGAAGATTTCATCTTCACATAATCTTAAGAACATCTCCAATGGTGGAGGATTAGGGGGAACAAAGCTACTCAATTTTGTATAAGGTAGCCATCTACTGTCATTAGCTTGTTCAAAAGTACACTTTAATGCAAAGTTCATGCAAAACATTCTGATATCCAGCATAAATTCACTAATAGACGGTAAGGCTGGAATAAAACTCAGGCCCTTGTCTAACAAGGAAATCATATCAGGGCTTAAAATCTTATTAGAAAGATTCACTACTAAACTTGATTCAGATCCAATTAAAGTGTAAGGTTCTTTCTTTTCCATTCTTGACTCTGTGTTCTTTGAGTCCTGTAGTGGTTGAATTTGGAAAAAAATGGCAGGGGCCAATTTATCGGTGCATGCATTGCCCCTTCTTTCGGTCTAGTTGCTAAATTTGAGGCTAGGGGAGCATTCTTGTTGCCTGTTTCTGCACCCATAGTGGCTGTACTGCTAGATGCTTCTCTTGAATCTGTTTCTGATATTATAAAATTGGGGATCGGTACTGATGAGTTAAGAATGGCAGAGTTGTGAATGGAGGGTTCCAGATCAGTTAAACTGACATGAGTAATCACATCTTCTCCATTAAATCTAGAAAAAGGTACCTTCTCCTTATATGATGGTAAAGCTCCCCGCCCCTTACTGTTGGATTCCTCTCTCGGCTATTCAAAGATTTGGCCTCTTACAAAATCCTGATGATCACAGGCTAGCTTTTTAACCTTCTGCTGTCTTAGCTTTGCTTCATAAGCATTCAAGTTGATCCATAACTGCTCTAGGCTTTTCAGATGTGAGTCATGCAGCTCTAAGCTTTCCAATTCAGTCTGCTTAGTTGATATGATTGCTGCCATCCTTTCCTCTTCCGGCTTGAAATATTCTATCAGCAAGTTCATGTATTGTCGACTTGTTTTAAGATTTATAATTTGCCATTTTGCAAGCAGATCCGGATAAGTGTTCCCATATGAGGGTAAACACAATGGTATTCAAGCCTGGTAATCTGTTCACTCTTAAATTAATTATCCATCATGTTTCCCTTAACTCTGTGCGATTATGAACATCGCCTCCTCTTGTGGTCTGACAGACTACCTCTATGGCCTTAAATACAAAATGATAAGAAGGATACTGTACTATATGGGCTGCTAAGGCATTATTGGGATCTTTCTGTTTGATGTCCCATAAGTGTCTAAGGATACGTTCCTTAAGACGTTGATCTGTTTTGCCAACATAGAAAGCACTACATTGGCAGCAAGTCACTAAGTATATAATGTGGGAACTAGTACAATCAGCATAAACATTAAAATCGCACTGTTGCCTGGAGTATGGATGTACAAAAGTATTGGAGCTGTCAATGGAGTTGCAAGCTTTGCATCTCAGGCATTTGAAAGTGCCCTTTCTGTTAGAATTGGGCCTATTTCTTTCAAAACCATCTTTGTTACAAATGAGACATTTCAAATTCTTCTTATTCTTGTATAGGAATCTGGGCTGTTCCCCTACGATGTCTTTTATGGTGTCATCAGTTGTCAATACTGGCCAAAACTTCCTAATAACTTCACATACTTGCTTATTGTTAGCAGTGTACCTTAACAAACATTTAAGTTGCTGTGATTGAGTTTTAAAATCCAGACTCTCATGATGACTCGATGTAGGTTCAGAGAAGTAGGGAAGTCCCTTTCTTCTCCTTAATTCCTGTAGATCATGCTTCAGTCCTAAATTCTTTCTTTTATAAGATCTTTTACTTAGATGTGTCTCAATATTTCTCTGTTCTGCTACAAAGTCTTCATTCTCAGTACATAATCTTGAAGTTCTTAAGATCTGATTCTCAAAAATGTTATCAAAGATATGTCCCGGGTGCATACTCCCCCTATGCAGATAATCATTTCTCATATTTAAATAACTCTTTCATCCAACAATTGTCTGAATGAAGGGAAGAAGTTCAGTCTTACTCTACAACTTTGGTTTTATTTTTCTGTATCCTTTCAACACACTCTAACTAACCAAAACTACCCTGTAATAGCTAAATTAATCTGGAAGCCTGGGGGCTGATAGGCACCCAGAAGTAATGGGGTTTTAGACTTTTTCCAACCTTTTGATCCAATGATGACCTGAAAAAAAATCATGTATACAAAAAAGAAATTCAATTCTACTTTTTATTTCAAAGAAATAAGATGTAGCCAAGTTTTAGTGCTCAAAGCTGACCAAACACCAGCTCACAATAAACTAAGAAGAGAATTACTTGTGAGAATACATATATCATATATAGGTATAGTATGATATATAGGTATAGTACCCTCCCCTTTACTTCTACCTTAAAATAGTTTGACACTGTGTATCCTTCTCTGCTGTTAATTTGGGATTAAAATTAAAGCACATATGCCCTCAACCATCTTTCAAGCTGCTGCCTTATTTATATACAACATGCCTCCTCACCTCTACCCCCAAAATACAACCACTTTCTGATGTCAGACAGGGACAAAATTGAAACAAAAGCATATATAATATAATATATTTGGGATCTGACATATATAAACATCATATTTATTTTTTCTCCCCACAAAAACAGCTATCTAAGTATGCATCAGTTGTCTGATTGTGAGGAAAATGAAAAAACAATTATTATGATAGTGTTTCCAACTTACTACTTCTAAAGATGGCACAGTGCTCCTATACAAGCTATAATGGCCCTCTGCGCACCCCTCTGAAGTTTGTGAGGAATGTCCAATAAATAATGACTACTCTTCCCTCAAGCCAATGCAAGACATTTTATTGACCTCTGAAGTTATGGAGGAATGTTACAGAAATAATGACAATGTCACCCCCTCCCCTGACAACTACACTGACCTTCTGTGTTCTGCCATGAGAAGGACTGGTTTTAGACTAGGTGGGATTCAGGTCAGATGTGTTTATTAAGTCCATGTCAAAATCCAATTATACAGCCTTGGTGTGTGGAGGCCATCAGCCCCCAGAAGTTGTGTAGTTTTGGATATTCTGTTATGTATGTATCCCTTATTTTTTAGTGAGATAACTTTTAAACTAAACAAATAACAACAGGGTCAGTTACTTTCATCCAGACAAACCCCACCAAGCAGCTATGGCCACTTCTACACAGAATTCAGACATTTGTGATAAAAGAGGATGTCTGTATAATGTATTTCAGCATTGCTCCAAACAAACAGTTGCTGCACATTAAAATATTGCACATTGCTTTGCATAATCACATTGGTCATGAAAGACAAAATAATAAGAAAACAGCAGTAGTTATCTAGTCATTTTCCATCACAGAAGACAGCCACAGCATTTATACTTACTCTGTCTGTGCCTATCAGCTGTCCGGTTAAGTAGTCTAGTTTACGTTTTATGAAAGCACACTAGTCCTTCAAAACCAGATGGTAAATGCTTAAACTGAGGAAAGCCAATAAGGTAATTTCCAACCCTCTCACAGCAGTTATAGCCATAACATCAGATGGCTATGTAATATTTCATCTCCACAGTCCACACAGACAAGTTGACACTATTCCAATTGAAGCTGTTCTACACAAATAATAAAGCCAGAAAAGTTTTGAGAGAATATCTAGTAGATTGCTGTCAGCACTATTGTTAAAACAGCAACACCACTTCTCGCAGTGCATTTCCCTCATTCCCACTGCCCACATACATCACAAAGCTAGAAATGTTGCTCAAAATATCTGGTCAATCACAATTGTAATTAAATGTATTAATAACACTTCCCTCACTGACTCCAAGATGTTCCACTCAGCTCTGTCCGGAATTCTGCAGAATGTTTGTTTTCTTTTGCTTGAGGTAAGTATTACAACCTTTGACATTCTGTTATATCAGGTCGATCACTGCTAGCAGCAAAATTGTAATTAAATGTATTAATAACACTTCCCTCACTGACTCCAAGGTGTTCCACTCAGCTCTGTCCAGAATTCTGCAGAATGTTTGTTTTCTTTTGCCTGAGGTAAGTATTACAACCTTTGACATTCCCTAATGATAGTGTCAGTGGTGGTCCATAGATCATAAGCAAGCGTTACCATGTCAGCTTGAGTTGCTCTAGTGATGAGATCTACTGGATGCAGAGGAAGCTACTGCCTCTAACCAAACAGTGGTGTGGGACCTAAACTTCTTCTCTAGCTTTGGAGTAGGGAGCCCTGCCAGTACACCTGTGATTGTGTGTCACTGCCTTGAGGCTGTGCTACGAGTATGAAAGTATTAGCATTATCACTGACAGGCATTCTACTGTGAACATTAGCCCACCATTGTGTACCACACCATGTTATTGTTTGGATTACCGCACCTGTGAGGAAATACAAAACAGTCTGATTAATGTGTCCTATGAAACACATCTGAAATACTGTTTCAGTTATGATGTTCACACTTACCATGTGTTGTCTGCTGAGGTGGTGGTGCAGATGATGTGAATGAAGTACCTGATAAGGAAATAAATTTCACAGTTATATGTGCACATTTGCCATATCAAGGTATACATGCCCTAATGCTGCAGCTGTCAGGAAGACTCTGACCTTCTGTACCACCAGTGTGTGGATAAGGAAGGTTTACTAAAGTGCTAATTCCCACAACATCTTGAATGAATCTAGTGCCCTCATCCTCTGACTCATAGTCATCACCTTGTGGGAAAAGCAGATACCCCACATCAGGTATTAAACTCTAGATAGTGGAAGGCCCACAGCCTGTGGTACAAATGCAGTTGCATTCTGTCTAGTCTTACTCCTTGCATGAGACAGCATATCATTAGCTATTTGTCTGCACTGTGTCATGGTGTGGCTCCTTTTCCCTACTGAATTTATGTGAGCCATTGCTTGGTTCCACACCTTACCTGGATCTGCCTGCTTTGAGCCCCCCTTTCCAGTAAGACTATTTTCCATATGTTCTAAGTGTATTCTTGAGGATATGGTTCTTCTCAAGAGTGAAGTTATTTTTCTTTGTCTTGTTCCCTGTTGATATAGTCCCTTCTTCCCAGAAAGAACAAGTTTTGCAATTACTAGTGCAGTTACCACCCCCTTTAATGGCTTGAACCATACTGTGAAATTTTTCATAATCTTCCATTTAAATTCTGTGTTATCACTTATGTTCCAATTTTTTTTTCAGATAAATTGCCTGGAACACATGTACGAATGTGTACATTGTAATGTAGTCCTATAAATGTGCATGGGAGAAGAGGGGAAAGACTGCCACAGTAATGAACCAATGGTTTACTTGGTCCTGAGCCTTTCTGTTGATGGGCACTAAACAATCTTGAATAACTCATCTACTGTATATAGCATGTACAAATGTGTGCTATCCTACTGTATATAGTGCATATAAATATATGCTTTTCTGTCTCCTTCTTTTGGGTTAGTTATTTCTACATACTGCAGTCTATGTATTGTTCTCATTATATATATTGTTTACCTTGTGATTGTAATATTGCTATTTTATTCTGCCTTGTTTTGCATGCTGTTCTCTGTGCCACAGGGTGTGGCTAAAATGGTAAGTCCATGTACCTGGTTAACAAACAAACAAACAAATAAATGTTATATCGGTTCCATTAAAGCTCTTTATATTTTCCAAGCAAAGTATTGTAAGAGACACAATTTAATAAGATTACAAGGGCTTTTATTGTGGGGAGATGGAAATGAATGCACAGACAATACGTTTTCTGAAGAGAGATGAATTGCTTCATGTAGTGGAGGAACAAAGTGAATAGCTCTGTGGTCAACTGCTCCTAAGTAAGGGAACAGAAGCAATTACTAACGTGAGGGCTGGAAGCACTCTAGAAGAGGATGGTTTAGTGGAACTCTGCAAGAGGAGAGATTTTCATATTTAGTTTAAATTGGGTCAATAATTCTGCTGTCCAAACCTCAGAAAGACTTGCCCAATAAAGAAAGAAAATTGAGATCTCTTCCATTACTCCCAATTAAAACAATATGGTTCTTTCCATTAACAGATTTTTGTCTATCCCCATAATTTCCTGGCATAAAACTACCTCCTTGTCTCCCACCCATTTCCTCCCCCTGACTGTTCTTTCCATAAAAGCCCTCTGGGTATTGTGTTACAAGATTTAAGGTTTTTCTGTCTTGCTTTTGATGCAAAAAGTCACCTGTAACAATGAGGAACACAACATTTGCAAGTGCTAGTTTTATATTTACCAAGTACACTTCCTGGTTTACTGCCTACATTCTTATTATTCTTTGTGTTTCTCACTGCCATCTGTCTGCATTAAAAATGCAGTATGCTTACCACAATTGCTGTTTGTTTTACTTAGATCATCTTTCTGAAATGATGTTTCAACAATTTATACAACTGGCACTATACAAACGTTATATGTATGAAGTCATTCAAATGTATGCTTAATTATTGTTTATGCACTTTATTGTCATAGTACCTCTCGATCTTAAGATATTGAAAACAGGAACAAAAGCCCTTAGAAAGTATGCACATCCAGCTAAAACTCGGGACAATTAATTAGCACAACATTTGAATAACAAATAACATACAACTCTGCTTGCTTCTAGTAGGAATGTGGGGTACTACTCAGAAACACAATTTAAAAGCAGAGAGTGACAAAAATGATGGAAAAATATAAGTACATTATCGAAAAGACATTGTAAAATCTAGAAATAATATATGTTATGGATTTTTATTGGTAATTCTTCTATGTCTGCACCTTTTTCAAGCCTTCACTCAAAATCTGTGTTTGTTAAGTTGAGCCTCCCAGTTAACAAACATGCATAAACAAACACAGAAGCTAACATAAGAAAATTGTGTAGGGCAGGTAGGAACAGCAGTGATAGCATATTTGGCATTACTCAAGTGGTCAGAATGAGTCAAATTGTTTTCATGTACAGAAATGTGTTGTACTCCTCAGAACTACTCACTCAGCCTGCAATGAAGATGTAGTGCATTATAAGGCAAAAGTGAATCTTTTCTCATAATTTTTACTTGCATTTATGTCCCCTTTAGTATTGCAGCATTACTGACATTTTCTTATGTGTTCTTGTATTATAGATGGTATAATTTGCATGAAACAAAACTGTTGCTTGTGTACTTTCTTGACAGAAGCAGACCTAAAGCTTGGCTATGTGTTTTTGCAATACACAATATTGCATAAAATGATATATATTTATATGGCAAACAGGACTTTAACTTGCGACAGAAATACAGCATTTTGAAACTACAATATGAATCCTCATACCACATTTTTAATTAGAGCAATACATTCAGATACAATAAATCATTACCAGAATCCAATCATCTATACAAGAATGAATTTGACTCCAGTCCATGATGACTTTAGATTCAGTTCACCAGTGATCTTTCCAAAGATGTCAAAGGACAAAGAGGAAACAATTATATACCTGTTATTAGAAAGACATATACATAATAACAATTAAGATAACAGTTAGCTGAGTACAACATAAACTTAACACATATAACATTTGCAAACTGCCAAGCTGCTAGTTCAAGTGAATAGTCACATGTAAACTCAGCAAGTGAAGTTAATAACTCTTTTTGCCTACTGTGACTGCTAAATATTTTCTGAATTGCATAATGTCTATTCTGCCTAAAAGCAATAAAAAATGAAACAAACAAAAAACAAAAACAGTCCATATCTCCAGCATTCAGTCATTATTTCTTTATTTTTTCTTTCTTTCTTTCTTTCTTTCTTTCTTTCTTTCTTTCTTTCTTTCTTTCTTTATTTCTTTCTTTCTTTCATTTTCCATGCTGTTTGCCCTGCTGAGGGTCATGTTGGCAACTAGCCAAGCAGGGCAGACTAGACTTAGTCAACAAATCATCCTGTGGGATTCACAGGTGTTCCAAGACAAGATGAAAGATCTAATACTTCCAATATGTCCTGAGTTTGCAACAGGGTCTCTTCTCTGTGAGCTGTGTCTGTTACAAATTCCATAGGAGACACCAAGGTGATATCCCCATAAAGTATAATCAAATCCACTTCAAATGACTCCTCAAGAAGCAAAGGGGTAGTAGTTGCACTCTGAGATCATTCTGGAATGTTGAGATCCTTGTTTATTATGGAGAGTGAATTCAATTTACTTGAAAAAGTGGCTCATTTTTGACACTTGTTTTCAGAGTTTATCCTTTGTGTCATTATCTAAAGCTTGGGATAGGTATGGGAGGGATGGAATTTGATTGACAGCTCTTACTTTACCACTAGCTTTTGGTTCAGTGCCTGCAGTATTTCTATCACTGCTCCATCTGCTGGTCAGTCTTCTGAGCCCCTCTGACATCACTCAAGATCCAAGAAACTTTAACTTCTCCAAATGAAGTTTCTCTTCTCCCTTACCTACAGACAGTAACCTACTCTCTTTTTAGGGGATGTATGACCTCTGATTTGGTAGTACTGATTTTTCATTTCAAACACAATGCACTCAGCAGCATATCAGTCTAGTTTTAGTGGAGATCATAGCTGATTGAGGCTAAAAGGAGAACAACATCTGCAAATAACAAAGATGCCATCCATGCCTTCCAAACCTTGGCTTCACCTTGATATTTTATACATGAAAAATCAAAACAGGAGTGGAGACAAGACTCATCACTGGCAAAATCCTATGTCCACCTGAAATTTACCCAACTTAATTCACAGAATATGGAATATCAGTTATGTTTAATAGGTATTAAATACAAAGAAATAATGTACATTTCCAGCAGTTTAATGCAATATCACCTTCATCATCCATCTTATGATGAGAGATCTATAGTGCTTAAAGGAAATAGTTTTTCAGCTTACAGCTTTGTAACCCACATCAGCTCATGTGCTTAGGGGGTGTAGGTGCCTTTTTGCAGAAAGCAGTGACCTTTCACATTCCATGTCAGATAACACTGGATGGGTCAAATGAGGGAAACCTGCATCAGAGGATCTCTCTCATTGCACTGGGGCTTTAGATATCCTAAAAAGGTCATTTTATTTGCTGAAATCATACATTTAGTGAGGTACAGTGGTGCAGCAGAAGTTTTTTTTCTGTTTCAGTTACCACCTGGGGTGTTTGCTGAAGAGGGCCTGTAGGTCCTTCTTCTGTTTATGAAGAGTTTTACTGCATAAGCCAATTTTTGCTCATCCCATAAATGTCATTAGGTGAAATGGCTGTCCTCCAAAGTTGTTCACAAGTCTGCAGGCAATGAGTAAGTGATTTTGTGCTTGTGTGTGTGTGTGTGTGTGTGTGTGTGTGTGTGTGTGTGTGTGTGTGTGTGTGTGTGTGTGTTTGTGTGTAATAAACTGCATATGTTCAGTACAGTATGCCCATTGCTTGTACTAGAGAATGTCTGCATGACCTTGAATAAGATAAAAGCAGCCATCAAAGAAGGAATAAATGCTCATAGATGAATGCCTTCAGTCTATTAGCTCAGTTTCAAAGATGGTACATCTCATCACAAATCAGAGATAACAGCAAGGTATCAAAACTAATCAAACTTGGTTGCAGTCATTTCTTTTTAACAAAATCATAGAAGTTGCAAAAACAAATTTTGGCACACAGAACTTTCATAACAGGCCTACTTATCAAAACAAACCAATAAATGTGCCATGAAGACTCAATTTATGGGGTTGCTGTGACTTTTATAGCACTGTACTGAAATCATAACTGTCTCATCCATAACCAGTGACAAGCTCTAATATAACACAAGATGACAGTGTGCATGAATCTGTGTGTGTGTGTGTGTGTGTGTGTGTGTGTGTGTGTGTGTGTGTGTGTGTGTGTGTGTGTGTGTGTGTGTGTGTGTGCATGGTTCTGTTTAAAGGGTAAGAGTGAATCTGACTGGTTAATCTGCTGGGAAGTCTTTCCCAGATGTGGAGAGGCATTCTGTGTGATAAACCTGTCTATTCACCATGTTTTGTTTATCGGTGAAGATTTCTGTTCTTGTTTCTGGTGTTAGTGGAAGTAGACTTACGGAAAAACAGGAAATCAAGGAGAGCTGGGTCTCCAGTGGTGTGGTAGGCTAAGCATAGTTATCCCTGAAAAAATATATAAGATAATGAATTAAAAAGACAGTGCTTCCAGCCTCTCCTGGTATCTCAGAGTCGTTAGGCCTGTGATTTTCTTTGTTAGGAACCTCTATGGCCCTTCTAGTTGTTTGATATGTCTAGTGCGGTATATATCGAAGGAGACATTGTACTCAATAACTGGCCTAATCAACGCTGGATATAAAGGAATAATGACCTCTTTAGATCAGGATGATATTCCCTTGGTGATTCATTTAGCTAAGCAGAAGTATTTCCTGGCCATTATTGTCACATGACAATTGAAATATATGGAGTCATCAACCAAAGTTCCAAAGTCCTAACTGCATTTTAATTTTGTACTGGCATATTTGCAGTATAGGCTGAGGGAAGGGGCTGCCTGCCTGCCAAATGCAATGACAATGCATTTTTTGCTATTTAATTTTTGCCGATTTTTAGTACACCAAGAGTTTATGAGGGAGAGTTTTTGCTGGAAGGTCTGGGTATCAGTGAGAGATTTAACAGTAACTCCCACTCCCAATCATCTGCAAACATAGTAAGCAAGAGGAGCCCCAACACTGAACCCCAAGACACACCACTGGTCACCTATACACTTTCAGATGAAGCATCTCTAAGTTGTATTGCATGAGTTGTCTTTTAGCCTGTTTACTATCCATCTTACCATACAAGAATCTATTTTTAAATCATTTTATTTTTTAAAGGTGTCAGTATTAGTATGGTAAGACCAGTAAAATGAAGTAGCACCACCATGGAATAAATGTTCCTGCGATGTAAAAAATGAAAATAACAATGTAGAAGGTATGGAACATCCACAGGAAGAAACCACAGCTAACAAAAAATCTTTCTGTAGTAAGAAGTCTCTTCATTGTTGTAGTATAAATCTCCTGGTGCAAACACAATTCTGTTAATCACACCATGTAGTCAAATAAAACACTTTTATTAACAAAAATGGTAAGTTCTTTCACCTATAAGGCTTCTTCAGACCAAATAAATGTAAAAGGCTGAATGTTTGTTTACATTTATTTGGTCTGAAGAAGCCTTATAGGTGAAAGTACTTACAATTTTTGTTAATAAAAGTGTTTTATTCGACTACATGGTGTGATTAACAGAATTGTGTTTGCACCAAGAGATTTATACTACAACAGTGAAGAGACTTCTTACTACAGAAAGATTTTTTGTTAGCTGTGGTTTGTTCCTGTGGATGTTCCATACCTTCTATGGTATTAGTATGGTGTTGAATGTCTTGTCCAGGTCTAGATATGCTGTGCACATTGTTTGGCTACTGTTAGCTGCCTGTGTGACCCACTCAAAGAAGTTAATCAGATTTAATAGATGTGATTTTCCCTTTTTCCCTTGACAAAGCCAAACTGTTGATGGTCAGGTCTAACAAGGTTTTTGATGTCATGTTTTATGAGATCAGTTATAGTACATTCCTTGGAATTACAAATAAGACAGGCCAGGTTGATAGGTCTAAAATTCACAGGGTCAGTAGTATGGTCTACGTTACGTAGGGACATCATAACTATAATGCAGTGAAGAGAATCAGCAAGGGAGTACTTAGCACTAATTTCAACCCCCCCCCCCAATATGTTACCAGCTCCCCACCGAGAAAATATTTCTCATTTTCTTCAACTCCTTTAGGGCATATTCCTTTTCCTTAGTGGTAAAATTGGAGACAAGGGATTCTGGGATTTGTGGACTATGGATAGTAGTCTTGGAGGTGATGTTAGCACTGAATTTGTTGGCAAGTGCATTGGCAATATCAGTTGGGTTTGAATAAGAGAAGCCATGTAGGGTGTTGTTCCTTAGTTTCCTAGAATAGCTAAAGAAGGATTTATAATTATCTTTAGTTACTGATGCCAACCTAAGTTCATTGTTAGCTTTAGTGGACCCAAGCAAAAGTTGCATCTCATCCTGTGGGATTCCCTGGAAATCGGGTAAACAAATATCTCTGCTATGTGTGCGATCTACCTCAGGCCTTACCTTTGGTGTGCTCCGATTGTTATGCCTCTATTAGGAAGCACTCAGGAGGCACTCAATGGCATGTTTACTGGCTGTCCAAGCAAAATTATCTGACATCTCTAACCCAGGAAGAGCAGTGGCTCTACTATGAGGTTACGCCTGATTGTATTACCACAAACAATGATCCAAAAATACAGGAGTTCTTTCAGTCACTACCTAAAGCTTATGATCATAGGAGGCTAATAAAGGACATAGACTGACCCATAAATTAAAAGTTTCATCCTATGTATCTGTGATGTCCCCACTCTCAGTAATGAAGAAGCTGAATCCTCACCATTGACATTGGAGAAGGACGTTCACTTGGAACAAAAATGGATAACACCCAGTGTCTCCAGATGCAGCTCTCTGCATCAAGAACAATTTCCCTAAAGAGCACACAGGGAACACACATGGTCTGGGGGCTGGTTTCTCTCTCTCTATCCAGATCCCCAATAGGACTCCCCACTGGCACAGCTGTAGAGTTGAGAGTTTAGTCCTCAGCTGAGTGTCCAAGCCAAGTCATCCATCACTGTCTCCGTGAAACCCGTGCTCTTTGTCCCTGCTCCCAGCAGCTGACACACACACACTTTGATATTTGATTTGTGCACACACACACACACACACACACACACACACACACACACACACACACACACACACACACACACACACCTGGGAAAGGCTGACACAGATTTACTAGCTATACCCCCTTCTGCCGAGACTATAAGATAGTTACTGCCACCTGGCACTCTAAAACCAGTTACTCTAAGGCTCTTACAAGGGTACCAAATTATACTAAGTGAAATTAATATTTATACAAATGATAGTGTTTGGCCAATGCAGTAAGGCTTTCAGGAGTGGCCACAGAGTCACCAAATAGATATGACTACTCTCAAAAATTAAAATATTCTCTAAAGGACCAGCCACAATTAAAAGTTTAAATATATTTGTTAATAAATAATGAAAGAACATGAAAATACTAAATATCTGTTTACAATAAACAGCAGAGTTTTAGTCAAAGGAAATATTAAAATAACACAGATGAGTAGATTTACACAGATACAGAAAAACAGTAGTTAACTAATCTCACTATATTTCCTGACTGATCAAAATAATTACTATTTCCTGGTTCACATACTAGAGCAAGTCAAGATGTAGTATCTGCTTTATGGTTGTATCTGCTTTATTTTCTGAAAAAAAAAACAAAACAAAAAAACCCAAACAATATTTGTTTTCCCACCTTTCTAAGCTAGTATAGTCCAGTTTTCAGGTTAGTGCTGAATTCAGGGCTGTGTTACAAGTTTCTGTGTTTGCCCATACCTTACTTGGATAGAAGGACGTTTCTCTGTTCACTGTGAGAGAGGGAGGTTTGAGCAACCTATCTATCCCTGGAGGAGTAATTTCAGCACAGAAATTTGTAGTTTATTGATCATTTTGGGCTAATCTCTATCTATTTCATTTCCCTGCTATAAAACCCGCATTTGCGCGGTTTTGTGTGCCAGGCAGCACCAGTTAGCTTGAGTATAACTATTCCCGGCTCCACAAAGTCAACTCTTCAATTTTTCCCTTGGAACTAGACAAACTTTCAACTTAAGCACTCAAACCATTCACTTTTCATCCTGACACTTGCTCAAAACTCATAGCAAGTGCAAATAAACCTTAGCAGTAGACCCCCCCTATACTGTAGAAAAGGACAAGGCTCTCTATTTGACTTTACCAGCCAATCAGTAAAACAGTTCACTGTACCTATCCAGGCATGTCCAAAGGGTAGTTTCAGGTGTACTCTCCAGTCCATCTGGTGAATCTGGGCAATTTGAGACAATGTTACAATTGCCTAATGTACATAGACAACCCTCTCCTCTTTCCACCAAACACTAATATATGCAAGAGGTGCAATTATACAGCCAAACTGGAGGCTAAGCTCTCTCAACCCAAGACTGGACCAGACAGTCAAGAGGAGAAGGGAATTACTTACATCACACCACCAGTCTCACATAGAACTATGAAACCAGCACCGACAAAAAACACACATAAATACATAAAAACGTACTTGGAGGCTCTAAATAAAAAACTGCAAAAGCAACAGAGACCTCCAAAGCAGACATCCAAGTAAGCTCCACCCCTTACACAAACCATGAAACATATACTTCACAAAACCAGTATGCCATGCAATCACAGGGGTCTATATTAGATCAGTGAATGCTTAAAAAAGCGAACGCTGATTGATCGTACTTATGTAAGCAAAAGCTTACAATCTCAAATTGTCAAATCAGTGATATTTTTCCTAGGGAAAAAAATGGCTGATCCAAAACACATGCAGACAACACAAGCACACCAAACAAACAGCAATCCACAAACATACACCTAAAATCTGACAAATAACCCTACACTAAACTATACACACACCAATAACTATCCACTTACCTTAACCCAAACCCTAACCCTTAGGTCCGTCACTATCGTACACTCACCTCACCCGCTCCTTAACCCTAACTCACCTAACCCACCCTAACCCTCATGTCCACACAATCGTACACATACCTGAATCCAACCCATAACTTTCCACCACAGCACTGAAAATACTGAAGCAACAGAAATGGACAACCGAAATCTTTCCCTAGGAAAAAATTTGGGTTTCTGTTGCTACGATATTTTAAAAATTTGCTTAAATAAGTTTGATCAATCAGCATTCGCTTTTTTAAGTGTTCACTGATCTAATATGGACCCAATCACAGCCCTTAAGGCAAAATAACATACCCAACACACTAGTAATAGGTGACTCTATAGTCAGGCACACTGATGTCCCACTCACTAGGCTGAACAAGGAGAAGGTTACTGTTAGCTGCCTGTCAGGTGCCAGGATCCACCACATATCACAAGCACTCAGCTCACTCCAGAGCAAGTACAAATATGACTCTGTCATTGTCCATGTTGGTGTGAATGACCTGAGCTGCACCACCCTGGACTACATGAAAAGAGACATGGAGGAGCTCTTTGATCATGTAGCCCAGGCTGGTATGACCCTGACCCTGAGTAGCATCCTGCCCTCACCAAGAATGATACCACGATATAGAGAAAAAATTATCAATTTCAACAATTGGCTAAGCATCTGGTGTCATTCAAATGGGATCCAGTGTCTGTCAGCCTGGGATGACATGCTTGACAAGCCATGCTGCTTCACTAGAGATGGCTTGTACCTGTCACCCTTAGGCTTTCAAATACTGGCCAAGGCTCTTGCCACCTCCATAGTGCCCTTTTTAGGCAAGGCTCAAAAGACAAACCCACCGCCATAAATAGCACAAGCAACAAAAAAACTGAGGGTAATCCTACTTAATGCCAGAAATCTAAACCTCAAAACGCATGCACTCCTTAGTATGGAGAAAATTGATATATGTGCAGTAACAGAAACCTGGTTTAAGGCCCCAGAGAGCACCCCAGCACTACCAGGCTACAACTCATACCATACATTTCGGCCACAAAACCCGGACTGAAATACAAAAGGCGGGGATTATCCATATTCATCAAGAATACCCACACCTCCAGGTTAGTGGCACAGCGTGATGCTTCAGAGATCATCCACGTCCAACTAACAATGGGCAAAACTGCTATTCAAATTATAGCTTGCTATAGATTACCCACCATGTCCGAGGACCCCCACTCCACATTCCTGGAAACACTGGGAAACATAAAGGTCCTACCAAACACCCTGATATTGGGTGATTTCAATTACCAAAACATTAACTGGGAGATCTACTCAAGTACAAACTCCCTTGCCCAGCATTTCCTAGAATTTATAAACTCAAATGCCCTGGATCAACTGGTCAACACCCCTACCAGAGGTGACAACATATTTAATCTGGTCATCACCAATATGGGGGACCGGTGTTCCACACTGAAGGTCAACCCCTTGCTGGTTAGATCTGACAATAAACTAATCACTCTGGATATCCACATTCCATCACCACCCCCGGTCAAAGAAACCACCGTGAAAAACTTTTCAAAAGCAAACTTCACGTTACTTAAGACCAAGGTGGGAAGTTTCAAAGCTCCCATGCTAAAGGATAACATTGTCCAAGCTGCAAAATCATTTACTACTGCACTCTACTGGCACCTACAAGAATGCATGGCTCGTGCTATCCCAAACAAAACCAAGACTCACTCTTCCAAGTAAAGGAAACCAGTTTGGTGGACCCCTGCCATAAACAAGCTATACAATAGAAGGAGGAAACTAGTACAGAAAAGAATAAATTTCCAAGAAGGGAAGACATCCCTGATCAATATCAGCAAGAAACTACGTTCCCTCAAAAAATCATCCAAGGTTAGCTTTGAAAGAAAAATTGCCATGGACTCCAAAGATAACCACAAGTCATTCTTTAGCTATGTGAAGAATCTAAGTGACAATTCTCAGATCTGCTTGGAGTTAGTGCAGAATGGCACAAAATACACTGAACCAACCGATATAGCCAACATCCTGGCAGACAGGTTCAGTACAAACTTCACACCCCTCTCACCCCCAAAAGGGCCCATAACTATACCAGAAGAATGTAGTGCCCCTGAAATAACAGACACTCAGGTTAAAACAGCCCTCTCCAAAACCAAAAACACAGCATCAATGGGACCGGGTGGTGTCCCAGGCTGTGTCTTACATGAGCTCAAAGATGAACTAACCCCTCACCTAAACACACTGTTTAAACTCAGCCTCTCCACAGTGTATGTGCCCACAGAGTGGTGCACAGCAATGGTTATCCTGTTCTACAAAAGTGGAGCCACAACGGTCCCCAGGAACTATTGCCCTATACGCCTGACTAGCTTGGTCTGCAAAGCTATGGTGTGCATCATCGTGGATCTCATTAACAGAGACATTGGGAACCTCCAAACACTGGACCCTACCCAGTTCAGCTTTGTTATGGGCAGATCATGCCTCCTAAACTTGGTGGACTTCTTTGAGACAGTTACCAAGGCTATAGATGAGGGGAAAGGTGCTCCACACAGCCTACCTAGACCTCGCAAAGGCCTTCGACACAATCCCCCACTCACGTATTATATACAAGCTCACCAGCCTGAACATAAACCCCTACATCACAAGATGGGTTGCCAACTGGCTCACGGACAGAACCCATATGGTAAGAGTTGCGAGAGCTAGGTCTGGATCTGAACCAGTTACAAGTGGCATTCCCCAGGGCTCAGTCCTAGGACCCCTCCTGTTTGGCATATACTTCTCAGTGGTATAGTCAAGCAAAGGAGGACTATGACTGACCAAGTTCACAAATGACTGCAAACTAGGGACTACAATTGACTCTGTGGCTGATGCAGGCATCCTCCAAAAGGGTCTCACTGAGACAGAGACCTGGTGTCAAACCATGGCCTCAAGCTAAATGCCAAAATGTGCATAGTCATCCCCTTTGGAAAAAAAACAAAGTATCCACAAGCTACCACATAGGTGGTAGCCTCCTAAATATGGAAGACGTAATAAGGGATCTGAGGACCCAAGTAGATAGTAACCTCTCCTTTGATAATCACATTGCCAAAGTGGTTAGAAAATCCTTCTATGTGGCCCACCTAATCACAAAAGTGTTTGTATCCAGATCGAAAGAGGTCATTGGGCCCCTCTACGTATCACTCATCAGACTCATCATAGAGTACAATGCCCTATTTGGGATGTACCTTACAAGACACCTGCAACAACTGGAAAGACCACAGAAGTTCCTCAACAAGAGGATCACTGGCCTCAAGCAGATGCCCTATGCAGCTCGACTGAAGAAACTACAGCTGTACTTGGTTGCATACCGCCTACTCAGAGGTGATCTCTGCCTGACATACATTGCCATGTCCAACCCAGAATTGATGGATATGCTCCACCTAAAGAAAACCATATCCCTTCAAGCCACATGCTCTAGGGATCTAAACCTCACCACAACAATAAACCGGACATGCTGGAGAGATAGATTCCTGTCCCAGAGACTTCCCATGCTCTGGAACAAGGTTCCAATCTACATTAGGCAGAGCTCCTCGCTAACCCTCTTCAAGAGGAACCTTGGTGAGTGGATGGGAAGCATAAAGTTTACCCCAGGGATCACTTCAATGGCTCTGCTGGACAGAGGCACAGGGAACTAATCTAAGGGGCGGCGAAAGCCAACACATTCTGGCTAGGCTTATAAATGCCTTCGACCAAATAGCTTAGTACATACCTATGAACCTATGAACCTAAGTAGGTGAGGGGTCCTTTTTTGTCAGGTTCCAAAAACAGAGAGTTCTGAGACTTCCGTCTCACCTAGTATTAAAATAGCATTTTACTGATGGATTACAGAATGATATCACATACATCTGGTCATCTGACTTCTGGTTCCCTTGCTACTCCCTTGACTAGAAGCTGCCAGGATTTAGCACATATGTGTCAATAATGCACACATGTAGAGCTTACTATGATCTGTTGTAGGTTCTGGAAGTCATAAAACAATTTCAAGCCTCAACCCTTCAAGAGTAACAATTAGTTCACCCCACAGACAATACAGAAAGCTGTCTAGTAAGACTTTTTGTCTCTGAATTGAGAACTGTAAGATACAATCTTTATGGCCTAAATTAAGTAATTTAATTTCTTACTATTTTTCAGAGTTAGGTGGATTGAGATTAATGTCTTCTCTTCCAGTATCCTTTGTTAGCATATATACATTTCCTCAGTTACAATACAGTCAGGACTCACTGTTGGTATATTTTCTAACCTAAGCAGCTTTACAAATACATTTTCAATACAAGTATCTGTACAAATCAGTTTGATATACTTATGACATATAATAATTTACAACATTCCAGCTAGCTATGTTGGCATATGTTACACATCCACTGCACTACTTCTCCTGGCATAGCTGGCAATACCTCATATCATTACAGTATAATTTCTGTCTTCATCTTCATAGTTAAACACAATGTCCACAATAATGCTGCTGATGTAACCACTCACTGGACAGTTTTCAAATTCCTTATAGCCTCCATTATGAGCAAATAAACTGGCAGGTTTGAGGTAGCTGATCCCATCTGTAAAAAGAAGTATATTATTTTCAAGCAGAAGGCCATATCTTCTGATTTGGTAGTGTTGATTTTCAACTCATTCCCTTCAGTTGTAACAGTGAGAAAATCTAATGAACACCAATGTCACAGTCCCTTAAAATATTGTCTGCAACCAATAAAGATGCAATGCTTATATCCCAAAAATGAATAGCCTACAAACCTTGACTGCTTGTTGATATTCTATCCAGGGAAATCATGATCAGAAGGGCAGATAAGAGACAAACTTGAAGGAGTCCTACATCTGCCTTAAATATCACAAACCATGCATAGAACACATTGGCGAACTCCCTAAGCCTCCCCATTATCCATGAAAACACAAAGATTTGATCCAACTGTTTCACAGCAAGGGCAGAATCCACATTGTTCCTTTGGAATCAGGCTGTACTATTAGATGGAGTCTTCTTTCAGGAACCTTGAATAGGCTTTTCCTGGGAGTTTGAGGATCATGATCTCTTAATAACTGGAGTACACATTCCTGTACCCTTTTTTGGGAGTGGTAATTAGTATTACAGTTCAGAAATCTGGATGTACTGTAGACATTTTCCATACAGTATGATAAAGTGTAATGATCCTGACAACCCAATAATAACCAGTGCCTTCATCATTTCAGTGTAAATAAAATAAAATAACAATAGTGTCAATTCCTTGAAAAGCAGCAGCTCAATCAAATAAACAAAAATATACTGTGAACTGATCAACAACTCAATTTATTAAAATAACATCAAATACAAAAAATAATGCGTTTGTCTACTTCAGCATGTAGAACTTCTTCAGAATGTGAAACAGTAGTTCTAAAATTTCTAAAATAGGACAGTAAATGTCACATGATTAATTAATTAATGTCATGCCAGTCTCTTTTTTTAATTTACATTTAAAATTGACTGAGTTATTCAAACCAGGATAAGCACAAACATTTAGTCCAACTTGTCAATCAATTTCCATAGACTCTGAAAGATTTTCTCCATCAGCATGTCTAATATGTGTTACAATATCATCTAGAATATAAAAATAAAATTGTTTAAATTCTGAACACAATGTTGCATGTTTTTCTAAAGCATTATTCGTGTTATTAGTCCAAACAGAATAATAGAAATTATAAATTCTTTCATTCAATTTTCTAGACATCCTCCCTCCATAAATGCAAAGCACAAAGAACAAATTACTATATTAACACCTCCCTTCAACATAAAAGTAAAACATTCAGGTACAAATACTTTCTACAATTAATAATACAGTCATATGTATTTTTATTAATTAATTTGCATTGCTGGTAAAAGCCACCCGGAAATACAACTCTTTTCTTAAATATACCACTTGTTTATTAAAATTTCCTTATAATTAATACATCTTTTATTCACAAAATTGGGCTTACTCCATATTTTGTTTACAGTCCCATCATTTATAAAAAAAATCCTCTAGTTATTATTAATAATTTGTTTGATGGCTGATGAATCAATAGTAAATGCCAACACCATAGTTAAGCTTTGAATATCTCTTTGATTTAATTAATATATCATTCTTCTCATTTATAGTTTTTTTTTCAAAAACATTTTTATTTTGTTTTCATTATAAATATATGCAAATATACATATGACATATACAACAAAATAACAAAACAATTTACAATATTTACACTCATCCATGATAAACAATTATTTTATCCATGAGAAGTTATCAGTATTTGTTCAATAGATTTTCCAGTTTTTGCCATGCTATTTTTTATGAGTAATGTTGTGAGTTCTATGACAAATGGTTTGCAATTCTTTTTTACAAATAACTTTTGTTAGATTAATAAACTCTTTAAACATCAAATCTTGTTTACTTTTCCAGTTCAAAGTAATAACTTTCCTGGCAATTGCAAGAATTGACTAGAGTAACTGAATCTGAGATTTAGGTATTGTATTAGGTATAGGAACTTTGAATAGTATTAGTGAATTAGAAATTTGACAGTTATCAGACAATAAAGCATTTACAAAATATATAAAGTCTTTCCAGTATTGAACAACAGTTCTACATTCAATGAACATGTGGACCCAGTTGGTCTCCTGTAATTTATCACATTTCCAACATTTACTTTCACTGTTTTTAAAAATAAGATTTAATTTATGGTGGTATGGAAACTCCTATTTATAAATTTCCATGTATACAATCTCCAATATAATGAAGAAGAGGTACCATATATAGATTTCAGTAGCAGTTTTTTGAAGTCATCAGATATTTGCTCTCCATTAATCTTTGCATAGTAATACCAAAAATCTGAGTCAAACTTCAGAGTGTCTTCTCTTAGTATCTTATATATAAGTAAAATGCTTAATTTCTGCTCACCTGTCTTTTCAAGGCACCTAATAAAAAGCTGAATCAAACTTGGCATAAATTCAGTCTCAAGGTTGATTGATACTTTCATTTTGTTATCAATATACTGTTGTAATGAGTGTATAATCAACCAACTGTCTTGACAATTGTTAAATCTACATAAAAGAGAGTTTAATGGTTTGATACTCTTATTATCAATAAACTGATTCCAGAATATCAAATTATTTTCTTTTAGTTTCTGCATAACATTAATATTAAAAGAACCTGGGCAATCAGGGGTATATGCTATGGAGAATATAAGAAATAAGAATTGTTTGAAGCTGTAATTACTATCTTTTATGTTTTTAAAATTATAAAAATATTTAATTCCATAAGAAAAATTATCAATCGTCTTATTAAATAAACAGAATTTGCGTAAAAGCCAATGAACTCTGCTTATTCCATACATCTCCTTAAACCGATATTCCATAATTCTGAAATCAGTGATATGAATCTGATGTATTTTTTTCAGCCAGATATATATGTAGGTGTGATCCAATGTAATATTAAATTAATTATAACTGATTTAGAATAAAGATCAATGCTAGGGAATGATATCATATTACTGTTCCAAGCTCTAATGTGCCATTTATAAGCTATTCTAGGTATTGTGGGAAACCATAAAAATTTAATTAATATGGAATCTAATTTTTTAAATAAGCTTTTGGGTGGGGTAATATCAATGGCTATATATAAAATAAAAGTTTAGGTAAAATTATCATTTTAATTAAAGAGAGCCTGTCCTTCATTGTGAAGAACATTTTATTCCATCTTTTGATTAGTTCACTATTAGTAGTTATTAAATGAGTATAATTTAATCTAATAGACTCACTCTATGAGCTCTTTATACTAACACTCAAATATTCTAATAAATTATTCTCCCAATTAAACAGGCTATTTTCTCTTAGATTTTTATTGATTTTTTTTTTATTAATTAGTAGTGTTTTGGATTTACTATGGTTAAATTTAAGCCCTGATTTTTTTTTCAAATGTACCTAAGGTACTTATAACATCATGCAAATAACCATAAATATCACCTAAAGTTAACAACATGTCATCAGCAAACAGCTGGATCTTAGGACAATAGTCCTTATTAACTTGAAAGCCTTTTATATTTTGCTTATTTCTAATATATGTGGCAAAAGGTTCCAATGAAAGAGCAAACAATAATGGTGACAAAGGACAACCATGTCTAGTTCCCTTGAGGATTTTTAGTGGTGAGGATAGACACTATCCAATTTTCATATATACTTGTGCCTCATGATAAATTTTCATTAATACATTGACAAAATCTGAGGAAAACTCAAAACCAGTCAGAATTCTTTGTAAATATGACCAACTAAGAAAATCAAAAGCATTTTCTATGTCTAGACTGGTGATAGTTAGTCATGTTTTGCATTTACCTGCTATGTCTATTAGAGATAGTAATTTAATAATGTTATCGTTCACATTTCTATGAAGAATGAACCCTATTTGTTCATTATGTATTAGATTAGGTAATATATTCTTCATTCTGTTAGCTAATATTGTCATGAAAATTTTATAATGAGTGTTCATTAATGAAATCAGCCTATATGAATCACAAGATTTGGGGTCTTTGCCTTGTTTTATTATAGGGGAGGTAATTGAATATTTCCACGATGGGGGTGTTATTAATTTTTGCTTAACTATAGTAAAGGTTCTCACCAGTTTCTTTATTATATATTCAGGAAAAATCTTATATAGTTCAGGAATTATTCCATCCAATCCTGGGGCTTTATTATCTTTTAGATTTTTTTATCTGCTCTTTCACTTCTGTTAGTGTAATTTGTTTATTTAATATATAATTTTTTGCATTGACACCTTTGTAGTTATATTTTCTTGAATAAAAGTATTTATTCCATTATCTGTTTCCAAAAGTGAGGTGTTATTATTTATATCTTTATAGTAGCTCCTAAATGCTTCTAATATGCCCTTTAAGTTAGATGTATTTTCAACTGAGACATTACATTTGTATTTAATTTCATTAATATGATTTTGATTGTTTATTTTCTTGGATCTTACCACTATTTTATGTAGATATTTGGGGTTTACCGAATAAGATTGTAGTTTCAATTTTTCTAGGTTTATGGCTACTTTATGATTTATAACTTCTAAGTATTTTTGATTTAACTTATTAATTTATTATGTGCTACTTTATCATTTGGTTTTACATCCATTTGTATCTTATCTATGTTCTTTTGTAATTCTAAGAGCTCTTTGCCCTACTTTCTCCTCTTTTTAAGGTACCAAGTTTTTATTCTACCATAAATATAAATCTTAAAGGTGTCCCATATATAGTATCTGTTACTTCACCATTATCATTTATTTCCATAAACGTCTATTGCTTTCAGAATCAATTCCCTAAAGTCTTGTAGCTTAGTTATGTAAGCTGTAATTCTTTGTAGAAATCTTAAATCATCCGTATGCATAGTTAATGTAAAATTTATAGCATTATGATCTGAAAGTGTTCAAGTCATTAGATACATCACTTATTTTAGAGTATATGCATAATACAATATATAGTGTGAACGGACATTTAGTAGTGTATTCCAGGCTATGCCAGCTGTTGTTATTGCTAAACTAAGGCAGTTTAAGTAAGTTCTCCATGTGCTCAGTACACTTGGCATGTGTAATTGAGTCTGTGTTATAGCGTACTGCTGTATTTTGATCCGTGCCTCTGCATGAAAATGTACACTGATATCTGAGCATTTCATTGCTAAACTAAGGCAGTTTAAGTAAGCTCTCCATGTGCTCAGTATGCTTGGCATATGTAATTGAGTCTGTGTTATAGCGTACAGTTTTGTTTTGATCTGTGCCTCTGCATGAAAATGTACACTGATATCTAAACATTTCATTGCATTACTGCCTTGAGATTAACGTAGCTACACTATTTAATCATGCACAAACACTGGGTCATTTTATAAGGATATGTAATGATCTGCTGTTGTCCTGTATCTTGTTTCTAGCTGAAAAGGATTGTTTATTGACCCCAGGCTTGGAACATTTTTATTGCTGTATCTAACTGCTGCATGTGGAATGGTAGCCTGATTATAATACACAGTTTTGTTTGTCTTTTCAGCTTTTCCCGGTTAGGGGTCGCCACAGTGGAACTCCAGTCTGCTAATGATTGTCAGTAGATTTTTATGGTACTGAGTTGCCAGCCCAACACCCAACCTTCAGCGAAGGCACACCCATTCACTCATGTCTTTCAGAGGCTATTCGACCACAGGGAGGACTGGAAATTGGAACTCAGTATTGTAACCTGTGGAAAAAGGCATTTTAAATAGTAAAATCAAGGTCTAGCATTGTTTATTACTGGTTGCAGACCTATACTGTGAAAATGAAGGCAACAATGTGTCTGTAGCTATACTGAGCTGCTTGTTACCGTATACTTTCTAGTTGAAGTGAATGTTGAAATGATTGATTGCTTGGTGGCTAGATAAGTGCCAGAAAGTTTCTCACTCCTAATGTATGTTTTATTTTTAGGCAGACCCCTTAAAATAACTAACTAAAAGAATCTCCTGCCTGAAGGAAGCCATCCTGAAAAACTGTACCCTCAAACAATCTACTTAAAGTCCGTCCTACAGTTGGCAAAGGTTAATACCTTAAACTGTACTGAAATACTATGTACTGTAAACTGCTGACTTGGGTCTAAAATCACCTTTAGTCTGTCCCCCATAGTAGTTTGGCTCCCTCCATATCTGTAATTAAACTAGTTTGCTCCTAGCATTATTTCCTAACCTAAAAATAATCCCTGACTATTGTAGTTTTACTCTACTCTCCCACACATAGCCCTGAGAATTATACTGTGTACCCATAACCTGCTGTTTAATAAATACCCTGCATGAGTATAAAACATAGCCTAAACATAGTCTATATCTTAGTGCAAACATACTGTTTAAAATACAGCTAAAATTTCAGTTTAAAATTCAGTTTAAACTACAACCATTAAGTTAAAACTATATACTTACCAAAGCCTAAGGAAACACTTGGAGTCAATGTTAGCCTCTCTCCACTTGCCCTCACTGCACTTGGGCTAGCTCCGCTCCACTCCCTGCCCCCAATTCCCACCCATCCCCACTTGTGCTAAATTTAAACTAAATTTAGCCATTCCCCTCATGCTAAGTATCAATCAGTGCCTCATACATCACTGAACAGCCCTCCCCCTTCCCTAATTTCCTTCTCTTCCATTCTTCCACAACTTGTTAGCACAGTCAGCCATCATAATTGACCAGCCCCCCTTACAAAATGCAAACAAGTAAAGAAATACTAATTACCTTACTGTGTATACTGTTTCTATTTTACCACCTTACTGCCTATGAACAAAAACCTGACCATGATATTCACTACCCAAATGGTCAAACAGCCACCCACAACTACACATGTAAGACCAAACACTTCACCATCCCCCACACACCCAATCTACCATCCTCAACAAAATATCACCCCTGTAAAGCCACAAAACATAATCCTAAAGACAAAGACTATATAAAACTTATAAACAAACTCCTAAAGCTTAGAGTATCCTGTCACTATAACCTTATAATATATGGGGACATTCATCCCAACCCTGGCCCACACAGACCCAATAACCTACACTCCCCTACCACAACCACCACAGTCAAGCTACCCCTATCTACTCTCACTAGTTCCCTCCTAGCATTTCACCTAAATATTAGAAGCCTTACCAATAAAATTACCAACCAACATGCCCTCCTAGCAACCCACTCCTCAGACATTACGTCTCTAACGGAAACCTGGCTAAAACTAAATACTACTGATAATGAGATACTACCTCCAGGCTATAAAATTCACTGATTAGACCGCACTACAAGGAAAGGAGGTGGGATAGCAGCCCTGTACAACAATACTTTAACTGTTAATAGAGAAACCATTCTATCACCCCAATTCAATAATGCAGAACTCCTCATAACCAAACTACAGATTAACCATAACAAATGCTTGAACATCATCTGTGTATACATTCTGCCAGGCAACAACATAAATACCGCAGAGGATATCCTTTACTGGTTATCCACTACCTATCCCCAAGAAACCATAGTTCCAGGTCACTTCAATATCGACTGGCACCCCTGCTCCTCTGAACCCCCCACCCCTATAAACTTATCTGGGTTTAAACAGACCGTAACCTCTCCCACTAGAATAAATAAACCCACTAACAGGGAAGGTATCCTAGACTGGATTCTAGTCAATAACCAACCCTAAATGTACACAGCTGGCACTCTCCCTGATGACCTTAGCAACCATCTACTAACCTATATCATAAAACATAAGGCAAGAAACGCTCACCAGACCAAATATAAAACACTTAGAAACAAAAAAAACTTTGACGCTGCTATTTTCCTAAACAAAATAAAAGCAGTTGACTGGTCAAATCTAAAAACTCTATCATTAGAAAAGGCTATAGCTCACTTTAACACTAAATTCCTAAGTATCCTTGACACCTATGCCCCAGCACATGCAATAAAATCTAGATCAAATACAGCATCATGGCTCACAAAAGATACCAAATCAAAAATCTAAACTAGAAACAGAGCCTGGGCCAGCTGGAGATCAACCAAAGCCCCACTTGACCATTTAAAATATAGTCAACTTAGGAATGAAACAAAAAAAATCTATTTTACTAGATAAAAAAAGCTTCTAACAGAATCTCCTACAAAAACACCAAAACAACTCTCAAACATTCTTGGCAGGCTTAAATCAAGTTCTTCATCCAGGTCAATATACCACCCCAACCCCGGCTAACCACACCCATAGCTCCCCAGAGACCATAGCTGGCGCTTATAATAACTTTTTCACAGAAACAATCCAATCCCTACCAAATCAGCTAACCCCCACAAACTTAAACCCCACCCCTAATCTACCCACTAATCACCCCCAATTTACCTTCCAACCCATATCCACTAGTTTTATCAAAACACTTATAAAAAAACTAAAACCTACCACCCTCTCTGTGGACCTCTTCTCTCCAGAGTACCTACAAATAGCTGCAGATGCCATTGCGTATCCCATATCTATCCTGATCAACAGAACCTTATTCGAAAGCACTATCCTCTCCATCTGGAAAATATCCCATGTCATCTCACTCCATAAAGGAAGACATTCTACAGAACTATCCAATTATAGACCCATTGTCATTCTTTCCCCACTAGCCAAAATAATTGAGAAATGTGTACACAAGCAACAAATGCAATACCTTACACAGAATAACTTACTATTCAACTCCCAACATGGTTTCAGGCCACACCACAGCACCACCTCGGCCCTCCTTTCCTTTACTAACACCATAAACCAAAACAGGAATGACAATAGGCTATCCTCCACCCTCTTTCTTGACCTATCAAAAGCCTTTGACATGGTCAACCATGAACTTCTCATTCTTTCTCTAAAGTCAATTTCCCTCAATAAGCACGCAATCCAGTGGTTCCAGTCCTACCTGTCTGGTAGACAACAGGCGATAACATGGCAGGGCAAACTATCCAGCCAGCTACTTCTCACACTCGGTGACCCTCAAGGCTTCATACTAGGTCCACTACTTTTCTCTATTTTCATCAACAACCTTCAAACTGCTATCCCTAAAGCTACCTGCATTCAATATGCAGATGATTCCACTCTGATATGCTCAGCCACCTCCTCATCTGAATTGCAAATCAAAACCCAAAATACATTCAACACTATTGAAAACTGGCTCGCCAACCAACACCTATTGCTGAACCCCAATAAAACTAAACTTCTACTCTTCACCCCCACTAGTAGATCTGCCACACTTTTATTCTCTGTCACATCTAATAATGGTACCACTATCTCCCCAGATACCCACACCAAGCCTCTAGGGGTTATCATAGATAATAATCTTAAATTTGACCTACAGGTCAACAAAACCATACAGACCATCAATAAGAAGTTTGGATCACTGTATAGAAACAAGACATTTTAACCCCACTGGCTAGAACTGCTATTGCCTTGTCACACCTACTCTCTACTCTTATATATGTCTTGCCTGTATCTCAAACCTCAACAAATCTGAACTAAGTAAACTCTCCCATAGCTACAATCATATTGCCAGATTTGCCACTGGCTCCACCTATAGAACCCACCACTGCTAGAACCTGAAACAACTAGAGTGGCTAGAACTGCCCAGCTTAATTCAATTCAATCAACTCTTAATAGTGCACAAAATACTACACCACCCTGAGAATACCCTCTCGCTTATAAATATTATTAAGCCATAGAGCAACTTGAGATCCCTACGATCAGCCAACAAACTACTGGTCCAAACCGACAAAGCTAATAACTGCTGGAGAATCCCTGTTTACCAACTTTGTTGGCAAAATCTGGAATTTGTTGAGAAACTATATAACCCTACAATCCTCCATAAGTCTCTTCGAAAAAACCTCAAACAGTATTTCAAAGTGAACTGGCTTTGCCCATGTACCAACCCAGATTAAGTTATAAACTGAAAGCATAATCTGGAAATATCGTAATATGTAATTACTTAACCAAGCTCTGTTTCCAATCTGAAGTCTCTTGCTTTTAATTGTGTCTGACCATGAGAATTGTGAGTCCCTATTTGGGAACATTACTAAACCATTGTACAAAACACCTTGTCTTATATTTTCTAATGTTATCTAACTTCTTGTGTAATCCATGTAATGTTATCTAACTTCTTGTGTAATCTATGTAATTTTTCCTACTGGAGATTTTCTTCCCAGGCCACCTCTGAAAATGGACATGTATCCAGTCAGACTATCCCGGTAAACAAATGTAAAATAAATAAATAAATAAATATGTTTGTTTGATACAAAGACCTTATCAATGTTTGTTTGTGTACCAAACCAATATGAATAGTGAGTGTATGATAATGAATAATATTCTCTTAGACCATGTACATCTCTAAGGTTGATCTGGTTTGTAAAGTCATTTAACGTTTTGGCTTGAGATGTTAGTTTGATTTTACATGTTTTAGAAGTATCATTGCCTGATAATAGGCAGTTAAAATCACCTGTTGCTATAATTTCCCTTTTTGCATATAAAGTAATCAAATCCAAATATTTGTTAACATATTAACACTTAGTCCTGATATCCAGTATGTATTTATCAGTGTAGAATACTTCCTATTGATTTCCAAATCAACCATGCTTAGCATCCCATCTTTATCTGAAAATGTGTCTATAATTCAAGCATAGTATAAGTAGTTTTCCATAGAATAAGAGTGCCCCTTCTCTTAGCCTTAAAGCAAGAATCACCTAGAATAGTATATCCATTAAATTAGAATTTTTGTAAATCTTTTTTTAATAGATGAGTTTTTTGTAAAAAGATGATCTGGGCTTTATGCATTTTAATATATTTGAGCAAACCAGATCTTTTGACATTATTATTCAAACGATTAATATTTAATGATAAACATTTATAAGCCATTGACCATGGTGTGTATGTTGTTACTCACTGTAAGACCTTTCTTCTGTGTTGACTATAAAATTACTGAAAACCTACTTATCATGGATACATAATGTATATTAGCTACTACTTTTAAAAATCCAAAACTATTTACAAACACAAACATGAAACAGTTTCTGGTTTAGTTAAAAACTTAATTAAACCATCCTTCCACCACCTGTCCAACATCAAGAGACACAAATTATCCACCTCTGCTTAGGATATAGTATAAAAACAACAGTGAAAAGCATTATGAAAGCAACTAAAGAAGTCCAAATCTATGAAATATACATTAGAATGAGAGTGTCATTTATAACTGTAGCTATGTTAATATGTCATTTAGTATAATAGCACCTCTAACAAGTAAATACATCAGAAATATAAATCAGATGAAGTATGTATAAACATTAGATTATAAAAGATAAGAAGACTGAAAATATTCCTAAAACTTGTCACGAAATACCAGATGACTTAATCTTTTTGTTAGTCAGCTATCTAACAATTTCCTTGTACAGACATCGTATATATATGTGCAACACTTATTACACCATAACTATTATATTTCTACAATTATATACATATTACTCATATGTATTGACAGTATCCAAGTTGATGTTTTACATCAAGATGGAGAAAAAAAAACTCATAACCCTCTATTTAGTTGCTAATTGTTAGATCATTTAAATTAGTTCTGATATTAATCTACATATTGAATTTTCTAATGCAACTCTTAGTTCACTTGATGTCATTTAGTTACTAAAAGTGTCATTGATTCTGCAGAATCTATGTATCTATAACAGAACATAAGTATTTTCAAAGGAGTCAAACACTTTCATCAGAACTAATTATTTACCATTTAAAGTATCTAAGTATAGAATAACAGATTTTGAAGAAAGAAGATTACTAATTACAACCATTTAATAAGAACATGTTGCTATTAGCTGCTGGTAACTGTCAGTTTGAAAAGATAAATCACCCAAGCCGAGGCCCGATTATAGTAACCAGAAATTCATTTTCTAGTTATAGAATTAGCATTAAAACATTACTTAAATACCTTTATATGAGGAATAAATGCTTGAGAGTTTGTTAAAACAGTTCAATTTCATCTCTGTTTTGAAATTCTGTCTTATTTCCATGTTTTGTGGCTATAAGCAAGTTCAAAGTTCAAATGATGTCATCACTGCTGTTTCCTCAACTTGCAACTTCATAAACTTGTTAAAACGTATCCAAATATGCTCGTGCACAACAGGGGTTGTCTCTAGTGAAGGAAAAAAGCATTCTCAGTGGGAAATTCGAATCTTGAAGCTTTTAGAGTTAATGAAAGCAAACAAAAAATATGCTTGAGCAGCCTTGTCAGTGCATGCAATGAATCTCCACAATGGAAACAGTCACACAGATCACCGGCATCTTTAAAAAACATCACTATCATGGAAAAACAACCCCTTCATATCAGTGCAGCTATTTAAAGGCAACAAAATCTACCCCAAATTCATAACCATACTAAAATACTTCAACTATCCACCCATCATTTAACCAAACCAGAGATAAAAAAAGGTACCTAGGTATACGTAACCTGCATCTAGCTACATATAAAACATTATTAATACATCATGATAGTCAAATATTTTGATATACTGTATTGTTGTTTTATATGTATCTAAACGATATGTCTGAAATACATAGAAACATTAATCACAAACACATTGTTACCCCACCATTGACCCACTAGAAAGATTTCACTTTGGTATTAAATCAAATTATACTACTACAGTAGAATTAGAAGATATATATCATGTGTAGTTATTTTAAAAGGAAAAGTATGCAAAGTACTTATAGTGGAGAAGAGAGAGAAAAAGAACACTAATAAAAAGACTAGACAGAAAAAAGAGAAAGAAAAAAGAGAGAAATGTTTTTTAAATACTCAGTATTATATAAAATTAGAAGATGTAGGAATAGAAAGAAAAAGAGAAAGTTAATTATAAAGATGCTTCACATTACCTTACAGTATCGAGATTTTCCAGAATCAAATATACTATGACTCTTGAAACAAAGCATTTATAACTAGAGGAGATTTACTCATTTGTCTCTTAGTTTCTTTGTTTTATTTGCTCCTTGCTTCACAGACCATCCATTCTTTGTTGCCTGTCTCTTCAAATTTTGGGATGACCATTTAATTTCTTCTATGTATGACAGTATTTTCTTTTTTTGGATAAATTCTACTGCTTCTTATAGGGAACTGAAGAACTTAACTCCTTCTGGCAAGGTAATTTTTATTCTTGCAGGGAAAAATAATTGAGCTTTAATATTGGCTTTTTTCAAGGACTTGATTAGAGGAACACACTCCTTTCTTCTGGATATGACTGTAGAGGTGTAGTCATTGTCAAAACGAATAATGTTTTCACCCATCTTGATAGGGGAATTTGTCCAAGCTGAATTCAAAACTAAGTCCTTGCCTTGTGAGGAAAGAAATCTAACTATTATAGACCTGGGGTTAGATGAACTCAGAGATAATGTTGGATTTGCCAGAGACCGATGCGCCCTCTCAATTCCAAAATAGAGGGATTCAGACATGTTTAATGCTGATGAAAAACGGTTATTGAGGAATTGAATCATGTTGGCACCCTTTTCTTTTTCAGGAATTCCATATATTCTTATCTTATTCCTCATTGATCTACTTTTAAGGTCTTCCAGTTTTTCAATCAGCCTGGTATTTTGCTTCAGAAGAAATTAATTGTGAGGTTCATTTTTTTTTCACTCTAGTATCCAGGTCAGTAACTGTTTTCTCTATGGCAAGAATCTGTTCAGATTGCATTTTTACTATTCCATTTAGAAGATCCAGTTGTTTACTGCATTCTTGTTTAATAATATCCATTTTGTTTTCAAATTTATCCATTTTTAGTGACAGTTCTTGGATGTTTGTTATTATAAGTTGTAGTTTTTTTCTTCACTGCACTCTCCTGGTGTAGGTTCTTTGAGTTGCTCATGTTGAAATCTCCAGTAGAAAACTTCTTGACAGGAATTTAAAAAAAAAATTCTTGACTTTGTACTAATTTATGGAAAACAATAAAGAGTGCAAGTTAAACTATCTTTTAATACACTTTAATTAGTTTTTTCCAAAAATTAAAGTAAATTTCCTGTCAGGATATTAAAATCTAAGCAGAGCTATGAATTTCTGCTGCTATCAGACCAGCATTCTGGCCACGCCCCCACATTCATAGTTTTTTAACATCTGACCTATATTTACTATTTCTTTGCTTTTTATTTATTTATTTATTTGAATTTCCTACAAATAATATTCCAAAAAACAGTGTAAGGACAACACAAGATAACTCCAAAAGTCAAAAGCAAACGCTGTAAAGTAACGGATTCATGGCAGGAAATATGCAAATGCCAAAAAGACATAAAATAATCCACATTTAATGTTCAGCAAAAAATAAGTAAATACACATTTAGTGCTTTCAACCACACTAAGGTGGACTTCATCAGAATACAAAACACCATTAGTTAATCACTTAAATACCCCATTTTGGCACCATAAACCCTCATTTAGCAATAAATCATTTGTTTGTTTAAAATTCAGCAAGATTTAAAGTAAACATGTGCTATGGTATAAGTTAAACTAACACTGCACAAAGTTAGCTTGTAGCTAGACCTTACTAGTCTATACACGTATATAAAAACCAAACCATACTTCACATTAACTCAACTGACTACATGTATTGCAATCTGTCATCCATAATTGTCTAAAATTATATATATAAAAAGTTCTGTATTGTTGAAAAATTGATTATTACCATTAAACCTATATTACAGTTACGATAATAATATGAGCATCCTTTTAGTATTTGTGTATAAAAAATTAAAATAAAAGAGAATATGACATGGATGCATCAGTCTTGATAGGTATGACTCAATGTGTTTTGAATGATGTTAATATTTTTGTATTATTATTTATTTTATTAATATTTTAATATTAACTCAATATTTAGCCATGCCTTTTAGTTTCTTAGTGTACAATGGACGCAGACATTTATGTTGTGCATTGATGTTATATGATACAATAGCATATGCAATAAGAATCAATCTATTTTTCAACAGGGTTTGCTTTTGAATTTTGGATTTATTTGAATTTGTTAACCAGGATAGTCCATATGAGCAAAATAACTTTTTCAGTGGAGGCCCAGGGAGAAAAGCTTCACGGTACAAGTATGCAAGAAAAATTTACAAAATTGAAGATAAATACAGTGACAATTTTACAATAAAACAGTGAAGCAAATGTAGATAAAGCTCCACAGTACAATATAGTAAGAGGCATTACAACATTGAAGTAAAAACATAGCAAAGCAATATGCAATAAAACATTTGAATGAATTCACATAACACATTGGGTTATCTTCAGAGGGTAATTGTACAATACAGAGCAGTTAAGTGAGTTATGGCAGTAGGGAAAGGAGAAATAGAGAGGATAGTGATAGGAGTACTTCACATAAATCTTCATCAATCAATTTTTCTGGATAAATCTTGTTCAAAAATCTGTGTTTTAATATAGGGAATTCAGTCAAAAATAGTTACCAGACAAAGTTAATCTGCTGATTCTAATAGCTTGAGTTTTTATTATGTTTCCCTTTAAATATATGTAAAGCATACTACTAAAATGTAATGCACAGACAAACACACACACACACACACACACACACACACACACACATACACATACACACACATATATAAATATACAGTATATATATATATATATATATATATATATATATATATATTATATATATTTATATTTATTTATGTATATATAGATACAGATATATAGGTTTATAGGTTTATGTTAGTCTGTGTGCTGATCACTATGGTCTTTTCAAGCCTAGCTGTGCAACCTAACCCAGTTTTGTCCATGAGTTCCTCGGATGCCTATATGATGGGATGTGTTATCAAAAAGGTAGCTTAGGGTTATGTGGTGGATAGTTTAGTCGGAGATTAATTTACTTGCGTAAATCTCTGTCCATCAAAGACATGGGGCCAAGAACGAGGGTGAATTTGTAATTTCTCACGTGGTGATCCAGACTTCTTTTGAATAAGGCAAGGAGTTAACTTTGCTTCACATAGCTGGGGAACTTATTCCATAGGTCAGGATCCTTTGAGACAGATATCAGTCTCTCCAGCATGCTCTACTTATGCCGCAGGCAAAGTTCAGGTTCTTCAGTCTAATGCTTCTGGTTCTGCTTGCTTTGCAGATGTGCTAAAGATTCATCACAGCTGGATCTGATGATGCCTTTCATGCTAGGCATAGATGACCTCTCAGTAACCTGTAGGACATTGAGTACAGAGATAGCTCCTTAAGTTGCTCTGTGTAGGACAGGGGTATCCATGAACTGGATTTGCCTGGTGAGGAACATATATTGAGACTATTGACTTCTTTTTTATGTAGCATAGTAGAAAGTCTAGCTAATTACAAATTTTTACAAATGGTGATGTATACAAAAATTACTTCATAAAAACTTTCTGTAAAAGTGAAAGAAATATAAGGAGAGCAGTTATTTAAATATAATTAGAAAATATTCAAATGTTATACTATCTACTCAGTATTAAAAAATGTCATCAAAATGCAAATATAACTCAATATTATTAAAATGATAGGAGGAAAAACATAGTCTCACAACTATTCATAAAAATATTTGCGTAACTTGGTTTCATCACTGAACGTATTACTATTCCATCAATTTGCTTAAAAATTATGTTTGAAAACAAAAATAAATGTTGTTTAAAATGACATATAAACAGTCTTCTATCATTTCTAACTGTATGTTACTATTGCTAAGCATACTTATTACCGTTGTTAATTCTTTTCCATTGGGAATCACAGCATACGAGGATTTAATATCTATGGTAACTGATAAGTAATTCTCATTAACAGAAATATCCTTACTTTTACTGATGATATCAAAATATCCTTGAGAAATTATTTACCTTCCATAACTAGCTTTTTAAACATTTTTTGTTTAGAAAAAATTCTAAGGTTTCCATTTTAGCCCCAAATTGAAGCAATTATTGGCTTGAGGAAGATCAATAAACAATTAATGAATTTTTAGAATGCAAAAAATAATACATAATATTGAGTGAGCGACAGAAAAAATAAGCAGCTAGAACATTGGTAATTAAACCATCATTTAGCCATTCTGTATTCATACTATCAAAATATTTATACCTCTTAAAATGGCCAAACTAGAAATCTTCTCAGATTCATTATTATAGGTTAATAGTTCCAGCATCTTTTCTTCATATCTCTTTATCTCCATGATAATTAAGGCCCATCTTTCTTCAGCCTTCTTCACTCTAAGCATCTATTCATTTAACAAATTATGAAGCACAGATTTGTTTTTAACAACTAAATTGAAACATTTTTATTGTCAGGTTTGCCTAAAATATTTCTAATTTCTTTATCACAAATCTTTTCAAATAATAACATTTGACATAGAAATGGTAGATTAAATAAGCTGGGTCTTTTACAGATGTCAAATTGTTCAACATTTAATATTTGACGAACACTGTAAATAAATTTGAATTATAAGTAAAACTTTTTTATGCTGTGATAACTTCTACAGCACATCTTTGCAGGAACAAATTTCTAACTTTTTTTTAATTCTAATTTCTTCATTAAATAAAATTTTACTTAGCAATTGTTTTAAAATAAACAGTATCAGACAAACCCAATTACTCCTCCTGCCTTCTCAATAACTGTTTTTGTTGTTGTTGCAAGCAAACTAACTTTGTTGAGTTTGAGGTTGTAGATACCCCTATGAAACACTTGTATCCCTTTTCTGTTGTCTGCATGTGGATAATTCTTTTGATAAGCTAAAGTAGTTAATTGGAATCTTCTTTGGTTGTCTGAATGATAATTGTGCTGACAGTATTGCTTCCAGAAAGGACGGCATCTTTTGGTTGCCTATGTACTTGTGCTTGAGTTTGATACCCTAAAAATCTTCAGAGTTTCCATTGGTTAATGCTTCATTTGACATCACTATGGAATGTTATTTATTCTCTAAAACATTTTTTACCTTATTATTGTTTTTATTGTTAATATAAATCTTGTTCATAGCATAATCTTGATTGTCCCTCTCATATTTATTTAATTTACATTTTTTTACAGATCTTCCTTCAACTGTTTTTAAACTCAGGCATTTTTGTATTGAAATTCATTTCAGAAATTAAAGTAGTTACTTCTTCCAAATTGTTTTGAATTGCTGGTGCCATTAATTATAATTTATTGTTATTGTAGTTTACACTTCATTTAATTTAGATTTTTTGTATTATGGAGATTTCTGATGTTTGCAGATGACATTGTGATCTGTAGTGAGAGTAGGGTACAGGTGGAGGAGGCCCTGAAGCAGTGGAGATATGCTCTAGAGAGAAGAGGAATGAAGGTCAGAAGGACTAAGACAGAATATATGTGTGTGAATGAGAGGGAGGATAGAGGAATGGTGAGGATGCAGGGAGTAGAGGTGGCGAAGGTGAATGAGTTAAGTACTTGGGGATCAACAGTTCAGAGTAATGGTGAGTGTGGAAGAGAGCTGAAGAAGAGAGCACAGGCTGGATGGAGTGGGTGGAGAAGAGTGTCAGGAGTGATTTGTGACAGACGAGTACCAGTAAGAGTGAAAGGGAAGGTCTACAAGAGTGTAATGAGACCAGCTATGTTATATGGGTTGGAGACAGTGGCACTGACAAAAAGGCAGGAGTCAGAGCTTGACGTGGCAGAGTTGAAGATGTTAAGATTTGCACTGGGTGTAACGAGGATGGAAAGGATTAGGAATAAGTATATTAGAGGGTCAGCCCATGTTGGAAGGTTTGGAGAAAAAGCCAGAGAGGCAAGATTACGTTGGTTTGGACATGTGCTGAGGAGGGATGCAGAGTATATTGGAAAAAGATGCTAAGGATGAAGCTGCCAGGTAACAGGAAAAGAGGAAGGCCTAAGATAAGGTTTATGGATGTGGTGAGAGAGGACATGCAGGTGGTTGATGTGACAGAGCAAGATGCAGAGGACAGGAAGAAATGGAAACAGTTGATCTGCTGTGGCGACCCCTAATGGGAGCAGCCGAAAGAAGAAGAAGAGATTTCTGAAAGCTCCATTTCATTTTGTCATAGAAATCTGTTATTGCACCAGAGTTCTTTTTTTTAGTTTACAGTTTTATGTGAGTTTTACTAACATATTTAAATGAATATAAATGTAAGCAATATAAAACTCACTGAAGGTATATGGATCATATTTATTTGGGTCACTGAGCACCAGAAAAGTCACATCACTCCTCTATTCCCCTTGCCAACTCACATGGTTCAGAGTAAGTGTTTTATCCCTCTATACCAATGCAGCTGGCTTGATTATAGAACTCTTTTACTCAAGTCAGTCTCTGGTAAAAATATAGCTCAACCTAGACTTTTCATTCCTCAAGTCTTTGACTTCAAGCAGATGTTTTAAGTCTGGTGGAACCTGCCTACAAAGGTGTAGGGTGACATTCTTGAGTTTGTGTTATTTCTGTATCTGTATCTTGTACTGACAGTATATGATGGAAGTGTATTGTTTTATTTTCTGTTTGCTTGTTGCATACTTTTATTTTACTTGTAGATGAAAAACATTCTGACAGTGATTATTGTTAAAATATGGATCTTTTCACTTATTGTGAAAATGCTTACCTTTTTTTCTTGGATCTTTTCTGAAAAAACACTAAGCCCAGTCAGATTCTTATTATTTGCAAATAAAATAGCATAAGGCTCACACCAAAATGAAAGCCAGAGATACACTTCTTTGGACCCCTTTACATCTGCCGATAGAGAAGATGGATGGAACTCAAGTATTTACTAGTTAAAGATGAGCTTTTGAACTGTGGAGATTAGAAAGCAATTTTTGAATTAGACTGGTAAGGCTTGATCGAGTTCTGCCCTCTGCTTCTCTAGCAGTGTGACAATGCTCTGCCAAAGACCTGTGATTGTGCATGGCAGCATCCAAACTATTCCCAATCAAAAGACATACAACCACAGCCACCCTCCTGGTAATGAAGTAGGCCACATGTTTCTTCATCTGACTTTTGCAGGGATCCATACAGAATCGTTGACATATATAGAAATACATAACATTGTGACTCTCTTCAAGAAGTATTAACAGTGTTGGTGTGGGTCTCTTGGCTCATTATTTCATTGCCACTTGATGAAATACAAGGTTTATTTGGTTTAAGTATCAAATATGTAAATGTTTCCATAATGTAAGTCAGGACCAAGATCTGAACTTCGCCAATGGCAGAATAGAACTGTCAGGCTCAGAGGCTTGGTGAGCTCTGCTGGAGTAGTCCACAAATTAATTGCTTATGCTAGCACAGAGTATGACTTGATTAGAGAAGTTTCTAGGGGAAAAATGTCAGATATGTAGTGAAAAGACGATGAATTCATTTACAGAGCTATCAAAAAGGGACCCCATGTTAGAATGAGTGGTACTTCACTAAAATTTACTTTCCACATTTTATTTTGTAAAAGTGTGAAAAAGCAGAAACTATTTTAGTGTATCTTGACAAGGAAATGTCAGTAGTTTTAAAACAAAAGACAATTGTTGAACAGTTCAAGCATGAAAGTAACTTAGCATAACATTATCTCCAAAATAAGAGCTGTTTAAATGTAAGAGTTCCATGGCAGTTCTGTCATTAAGCAAAATATATCATAATAGTAATTCTCCTCCAGTCAGCACTGTGGCATAGAGGAATACAGCCCTAACTAAGGCCCAGGCAACCTGGGTTTGATTCCCTGCTTAGGTGTCTGAGATGCTGACAAAGATGGATTGAAGTGTCCATTCAGGGGGAAAGGATGCTTATCAAATATATTCCCTAAGGGAGATGTGGTCCAGAGTGCAACAGTCCTTGGATGTTATTGACAAATACAGGAGTGGGGAGAAGAAGGGTTGTTCATTAAAATAAATAAATAAAAAGCAGCAGAAGCAATTGCCAGCACTGCCCCAATATACCATCAAGATCCAAGCCAACTGTGGTTTACACAGAGTAGACTGGGGAAGGAAGGAAGCAAGGGCAGGTAGGCTCAGCAGTGGGCAGGCAGAAAAGAATGAAGCAAAAGGAGAGTAGAGAAAAACAGCACTTTTCCTCTTTCAAAACAAAACAATATAAATGAATAAAAAGAATCAGGCAGTATGGTAATACATATGTCATAGTTATTCAATGCAAAATGCCTGCACAATTAGTTGTGTAGTGTAGTGCCATTTTGTATTCTTTTAGATTTTTTTTTCTTTTTAGCAAGGTAAGAATACAAAATACATACTTCATCACTTTTAATTTACTCACAAATATGCAATTTTTATTTTTTTTCTGCTGTGTAAGCGAAATATATTAACTGAAAATTTCTTTTACACTTCATTGTGATTCATTGTTTAGTTGTGGCTTCAGTTCTCAACTACTGCTGCTGTGCTGCAGGTCATAGACAATGGTAGAAGACAAGTCAGGTCATTGTCAACAAGTCTTTGTGTGTCCTTTACAGTTCCTATAATCTGATCTAGTGCTGTACTATTGTACTGCCATAGTCGGGTCGGAAATTTAACAGTTCACAGATGGCAGCATTTGATGCAGCTCAGATGTTGTTAATGCTAGGAGCATTAATAATAAAGTATTTATTGGAAAATTTGCTAAGTTTCCACAAGATTGATGTTGTTATTGTTTGTGAAACATGATTAAAGAACAATGACTGGAAACCAGTTCTGTCAGGGTATAAATGTTTTTACTGTAACAGACATCCTAACAAAAAAAATCAGGTGGAAGTGTTATGATAAGGATTAAAGATAGTTATGAGACCTGTGATTATTACAAATTCAATGATAGATAACGCCAATACTACAGGCTGTGTAACTGTGACATTAAAGACAGCCCTGGAACATATAACAATTGTTGAAGTCTATAGACCACCAAAGTCAAGTGCTGATGACCTAGAGGAATTCATACATTTCTTGCATGAAACACAGGAGGAAAGAATAAAATTAGAAACAGACTGGAATAATATTGATTCAACAACATTAATAAGGAAATTATTCAAAATTCATGTTCAGGAGCAGCAGTTGTTTCAGATTGTAAAAAAGCTTACCAGGGAATGGAACGTACTAGACATTGTTTGTGTTCCTAAAGAAATTACTGTTACTTCAAGTCAAGTTTCACCACTGTTGATGTGCAGTGATCATTGGGTTATAAAGGTCAATTTGTTGCTAGATAATTCTGCTAGACTGAAATCTAAACCAATGCACAGATGATTAGTTATAGATTACATGGAAGCAAAACAGTCACTATATAAAACTAATTGGAGTGATGTGTACAGTGGAAAAACTGTAGATGGAATGTGGAAAGTTTTGAAAGATAAACTGTTTCAATACAAAAAAAAATGTTTAACATCAGGATCTAGGTATACAACGTCAGGGAGATATATTTCCATAAGAAAAATATACCTGATTAGTGAGAGGCAAAAAAATATAAGAAATGGAAGAGAGATTGAACTACAACTTTGAAAGCTGAAATGAGCAAGCTGGACAAACACATTAAGCAGAGTGTGAGATAAGATCAAGAAAATTTTGAAGAACATTTATATAAAGATATTGACCATAATATGAAACCTTTTTATAGATACATAAGATCTGGAAAGAGTAAAGACATACAAACTGATAAACTGTGTGTAGATTCTAAAATGTATTTTCAGATATAACAAATTATAGATATATTTACAAAATCTTATGCAAAACAGTTTGGCTCCACAAAGGAGATGATAAGCCATCCTGGTGACATCCAGCTAACTTCAGATACAGGAATCAAATTAAATTATATTGAAAAAGAAATGTGCAAACTGGATCCAAACAAATCACAGGGAAAAGACAGAATTAGTAATAATGACCTGAGAACACCTCAGCAAAAACTTAAGTACCATTATATCTATTATTTACTAGGTCATATAAATATGGAGAGATTCCTCAAGATCGGAGACATATGTTTATTAAATCTGTCTTTAAGGGAAAGTGGAGTAGAACAAACCCAGAGTCATATAAACCTTTAACTCTACTTTCATTTTGTGGAAAAATAATGGAGAAGGTGATACTGGATAAATTATTGTCAGAACTGGATAGAGGGACTTGTAACCATATATCAGCATGCATATGTTTAAAATAGATCTATTACCACATGTAACATAACATGATGTTCTATAACAATATAATAGAATGAAAAATTGTGCTGTGATGTAATTTATATAGGTTTAACTTCAGCATTTGACAGGGTCATACACAAAACACTGATCAACTAGGTATCGATGCACTCTTGATAAAACGGATAGCTGCATGGCTTACAAATAGGACATGGCAAGTGTTATACAGCAATTGGACAGGTGAAATTCTTGGTTACAGTCAGCATGTCTGACATGGCTCTCTCCTAGGCCCTTACTTGTTTAGATTGCATCATTCAGACCTAACTCTTTCATCTCAGGTATTCTGCAGTCTATATGCAGATGACCTGAAATTGCCTAAATTGATTACATGTGTTACAGATAAGGCATATCTGCAAAAGAACTTGACTAAATTGACCATTTGGGCACAGGAGAAAAATATGTTGATGAATATTTCAAAAACTAAGCATATGATATTTGGGAGGTATAAATTGAAAGGTGAATATTTAATACAGCACACAGTGATTGAAACTGTAGATTCATTTAAGGACCTGGGTATATGTGTAGCTCCAGCTTTGAGTTTTTCTAATCATATCAAGCATTTGATTAATGATAGATATAGAACTATAGATTGTATAAAAATATGTATGACATCTAGGCAATCAGAAATGGTGAAGACATTTCCCCAGATTCGGCAAGCTCTGCACAGCATGCAGGAATAGTGCAAGAGCTGCTGCATGCAATATGGCTGACGAGCAATCCTGGAACGAGCTCCCGGGACATGCACAAGCACTCCTACACTATTCCTGCACAAACACCACTGCTATTTGCTAATTACCCCATTTGCTGGTGAAAAACATGCAAATGAGGTGAATTAGCGATCCAGGAAGCAGACAGGCATTTGTGCAGGAATAGTGTTACCTGCAGAAATGTATTCGGCATGACAGCTCCAAAGAAAGCATGTATTCAAAATGGCCAAATATATGGCCATTGGCATGAGAAATAGTTGCAAAATTATCAAAAAAATCACTTTTTGTTTTGGCCAATTTCAGCCATTTAAGCATAGGGCAGCGGTGCACAAATGGGTTCAGCCAGAAAATAAGAAAAAAAGTTGGAAATAAGCTTTTAAACCCAAATCAGCACTTTGCAATGATAGTCAGTGGCATGCATAAGACAACAATACCAGATAATAGTGGTTGCTAAGGGGGAAGGCTCCGTGTGAGTGTGGTAACTATGAATTAGCATTCTGTTTTATGCAAATGAGGGGACTGATACTGAATCACAGATTTCCTCTCAGTGTTAGTTTGTACGCAGCCATGTAGGTGCAGCAACACCATGGTATAAGTATAAGAGATAGATGACCTCATAAGTGTCATGCATGCTGTAAGCTTATTGGAGCTCTGTGGCCCGTGTTTGCCCTTAGCTAAGCACAGCTAAAGAAGGGTGTGTGTCTGAAGCTGCCTAGCAGTGTTTACATTGCCTAAATGGGTGTGCATGCTGCATACCGGGTTTTAAACAAAACAATATAAAACAACAACAAAAAAAATGGGAAATAGCAGCTTTATTCACATCTGAGCACTGGGTATGTTCGGCATGCCTTGGGGCTTAAATGGGAAGGCAATGGGAAGGGAAAACAGCAGTAGGAAGGCAATGAAGGAGAACTAGCATAGCTGGCAGGTGAAATCTATCAGAATCAGCCAATTACACAGGGAGCAGCCCAGCCCAGCACACTACTATAAACTATGCAAACACCTTTCACTCTGGTTCTTCCCACAAACTCTACACCACCAGTGTACACACATGGAGAAATTTTACCTGACAAAACTAACAAAATGTTAGGGGCTGCTGTTGCTCTCAAGGGTGATGAGGATGTGAATGGTGATGACCAACTGTCACTGAGAAGAAGTAGGGACCCAGGGTAACCTACCAGGGGCTACATGAGCTGGAGATAGTGGAGTGCTATAGGGTGGACAGGGACATTCTACAGCAAATTGTTGAGCCTTGTGGCCATGCCTCACACACTAAACCAACAGAGGTGAACCCATCCCAGTGGATACCAAGGTATGTGTAGGGTTAATATTAGCCACAGGTACCTTCCAAAGGGCAACTGGGGATATCATGGGGATCTCACAGGCATCAGCATCCAGGGTACTCACCAGTTCCTGGATGCCATGTCAGCATATGCTGGTGAGCACATATATTTCTTCAACAGAGGCGTTGACCAGCAATATGTGTACCTTCCACCAAATAGCAGAATATCCTGAGGTAGTGGGTGCTACAGACTGCACACACATACACATCAAACCACCACCTGGTGAGTGGGGTAGGGTCTACATAAACCACAAGGGCTTCCCCTTCATCAACTGTCAGGTCGTGTGCGATGCCCAGGGTATTATCTTGAATGTGTGTACTGGCAGCCCTGGAAGCTATCACGACTCCCACATCTGGCATATGACACAACTGTACCAGTCATTTGCCTGTGGGGACATCCCATATGGCCACCTAGTGTGGGATGCTGGTTATGCACTGGAGCCGTGGCTGATGACACCCATCAGAAATGCACACATACCTGAACAAGAACTCCATAATGAGACACATGCACAAACCAGAATCATAATAGCGCATGTGCTTGGGATGCTCAAGTCACGGTTCCACTCCCTGGACATATCCAGTGGAGCCTTACAGTACTCTCCAACTACATGTACACAAATGTTCATAGTATGTGCCATGCTACACAACATGATCCTGGTGAAACAGCTGCAGCAGGAATAGCACAGGACAAGGCCACACAGTCCCTCACCATTGCCAAGGCCACCACAGGCACATAGGGACTTGTAAAATGAACAACCTGAGCATGCCCATGTAGGCAGAAGGAGGCATTCTCAGTATGCCAAGGCTTTGGCAAAGAGGCAACACATAGCACATACAGTGACATAGTAGGGATCCAGGGAATAACACCTCTCTCTGACTCACACATACAGTAAATGGAATGCCAAACATGGCACTAGCTGTGCTTTACCATGTATAGGGAGTGTACTATGTGCATCCAACATAGTCAGCCCTCCAGCACCATCCTCAATGCTGGCGCAGCCACAAGGTAAGCCACTCTTGCTATCAATTGCTGAATACAGTAGCATGTTCTGATAGTTGTATCTATGGTATGGACGTGAGCATGCAAGGGAATCGGGTGGCTGAATGGGATGGTAGCAGATAGTGGACACCTATATGGGCAGCATGAAATCTATAACAAATACTGGTGTCAACACACTAGGCAGTACTAGACAAGGTAACAAATCCCACTGCAGTACTTATGGTGGCCCAAAAGTGTGTCCATAGGACACACACATGCATGTCAGTGAGACTCACATACACAACACCAGCCTCAGCCAGCAGGACAGTTGCAACAGTAATCAATACACAGATGATGCTACTCTAATCTGCTAATCATCCTCCCTCCATATTGTCAATCTATCTACAGATATCCTGCAGAAACAGGTTGCTAGCTGTAGGTGTAGAACACCAAACCCTGGACTGGATTACAACCTGCCTGGAATGGATTCACACACTCAGTACAGAAGGTCATACTGGGCATGCTCTTACACTTAGAGAAATGAAGCCCATGTCTGACAACACAGTGGACTATACATATCTGTCAGTCGTGAAGCCCATGTCTGACAACACAGTGGACTATACATATCTGTCAGTCGCAGATGTCTGTGCACACACACCACATTGTACACCATTCCTGCTTTGCGCACACATTGGATAGTAATACTCACACATATCCAAGGCCAACACACTATAATATGTCTAACATACACACAGAGAGATGTGGGGAAAAGACAGACAGACAGTGACAGAGAGATTTCCCCCATGATGCCTGTCCCACCCACCACACATCCAATTGGCCAATATCACATGATGTGCTGAAGTCAATCACTGTAGACATTGCTTTTGGTAGCCCTCAGCCCTATAGTGTCTGTGGTGCTTATGATAACTGTGTAACATGATAGTACAAATCAGTATTCATCTAGCATTTGTATACCCAGTCCTGTCAAATGTAAGGTTGTGTGTGACTGAGTGTATGTGTGTGTGTGTTTCCAGAGGAATAGTTTATGGCCCATTCACACACACTGCACTTCCCATTGCCCATGTTAGCACTCCTGCTGTCAGTCACCTTGAAATGACCCTCTGGCCAAATCTCAGACCTATAAGCTGTGTGGCACTTGTGATACGTGTGTAATACTGTAGTGTAGAAAACTAGTTAGGTAGGAATTCTAACCCCAGATATGGCAACTGTGAAACTTTGTGTGGAGTTGAATGATTTTGAGGCAATTCACCATCACTACACCTCCCATTGCCCTACTTTAGCATACCTGCTGATGTCAGTCACCTTGAAATAACCCTTTGGACAAGTGCCAGCCCCATAAGCTCCATGGTGCTCACGATAACTGTGTAATGCTATAGCATACTAGTTAGGTAGGAGTTCTAATCCCAGAAATGGAAACTTTGTGTGTTTGTGTGAGAGAGTGTGTGTGTCTTTGATGATACCTGATTTTGTGGACATTGACACTTACTACTCTCCCCTTACCCCTCCATTAGCACTGCTGCTGATGTTAGTCACCTTCAAAGATACCTGTGGGGAACTCTCCACCATATAAGCTCTGTGATGCTTGCAATAACTGTGTAATACTATAGTGTAGCATACTGCTTAGGGACGAGCTGTAATCCCAGAGAGGACAACTGTGGGTGTTTGTGTGTCTTTGATGATACCTGAGTTTATGGACATTGACACTTACTACTCTCTCCTTATCCCTCCTTTAGCACTGCAACTGATGTTAGTCAACTTCAAAGATACCATTGGAAAGCTCTTCAACATATAAGCTCCATGGCGCTTGCGATAACTATGTAATGCTGTAGTGTAGCATAATACTTAGGTAGGAGTTCTAATCCCAGACATGACAATTGTGAAACTGTGTGTGTTTGTGTGAGAGAGTGTGTGTGCATCTTTGATAACACCTGATTTTATGGACATTGATGCTTACTACTCTCCCATTACCACTCCTTCAGCACTGCTGCTGATGTTAGTCACTTTCAAAGATACATGTGGAGAGCTCTCCATCATATAAGCTCTGTGACATTTGCAATAACTGTGTAATACTATAGTGTAGCATACTACTTAGGCAGGAGTTCTAATTCCAGAGATGGCAACTGTGGGTGTTTGTGTGAGAGAGTATGTGTCTTTGATAATACCTTATTTTATCAACATTGACACTTACTACTCTCCCCTTACTCATTCTTTAGCACTGCTGCTGATGTTAGTCACCTTCAAAGATGCCTTGGCACAACTCTCCAGCATGTAAACTCCACAGTGCATGTCATAAATGCAGAACAATGTAGTAGCAGTGACTACATAGATATGGGTTTGATTCTCATCCATGGCAAGTGTTTATGTGTGTACATATGTATGTCTGTACCTCAAAGATTTTGGCCCCATTTACACCCAGTACACATCTCAGAGCCTGCCTTTAGCAGTCCTGCAGATATCATCCACCTTAGAAGTACCTGTTGCCAACCCTAAACAATGTAAGATTAGTGGTGCATGTGGTAAATATGTAACGTAATGGTCCGTAAAGATTGTTAGAGGTTTGAACCTCACCCCTGGAAAATGTAAATGTCTGTGCAGGATAAAATTATTTTTGGGATCTCTCACCCACTACATCACCCAATGCCAGTATTTACAAGGGCTAGTGATGTTCCTTACCTTAGAAGTACATTGGGACAACATCCATCCATTAAGCTCTGGGGTGCATGCGATAAATGTGGTGCTCTATAGCAGCAATACATAGGAAGGTAGGGGTTTGAATCTCAGTACTGACAAGTATGTGTGTCTGTCATCAGTATCCTGTCTGGAGGTGCTGTGATTGTGTAATAACAAGATCCATTGTGGGGTGGGTTTTGCTAAATTATTATGGTGAGTACCTAGTATACGTCACAGTGTCCACCTTACAAGGACAAAATATGTCAAACACCAGAGAGGTTGGTGTAGACAATCCATAGCCCTACATGTGACATTATGTATTGGTGAATAAAATAGGCAACCCTTCTATTACTCAGAGAACACTCTCCACCAATGTCTCATTCACAAACACACTTGGCTAGGCAACAACCAGTATATTGGTAGTTCCTTGCATATTGCCTTACAGATAGTAACCACGGTGTGATTGCAGTGGATTACATGCCTGTTGACCACAACAGTACCACTGACATCAGAAAGTACTTTGATGTGTTACATCTCCCGACTGAGTGTATGTTATCCATCAAGTAAAAGGACATGGCACCCTGTTCCATCCCCTCAGTAGGCAAATAAATGTGTACAGTGGCCCTTTTGCTATGTTCCCCATTTGTACACTGCAACAACTGTAAAGTCTGCAAATGTAACCCACAAAGAGAATACCATGCCTTATACACATGCCCATTATGGACAGACGCCACTAACTCCACTGAATACCCATATCATGCTGTCAATGTAGGTGCAAGAATGACCTCAGTTACATAGCCAGGTCTCACTAAATTAGGTCAGGAATGCTACATCAGAAGATAACAATCTGTCACACAACATGCCCCAGAGACCTCAAGTACACTTCCACACTTCAAAGAACATGTGTGTAGGACATGTGCACAACTCAGACACTGTCCATGCTATGGAATATAGATCACATACATTCAAGCAGTGCACATCACTGGCCACCCACAATAGTAACCCAGATGAGTAGATGGTGAATACAATACCTACCCCTGGGGACCACTCCAGGGACTACACCCCTGAGCTACAATGGGGACTATTATAATGTGGCCTGATGCCAAGGTATTCCCTTGGCCTAGCCTTGTACAGCCATCAGGTCCATTTACCTACTACACTCCTGAGAAGCAATGAACCTATGCATCTCAGTACTGGCAAGTGTGTGTGTGTGTGTGTGTGTGTGTGTGTGTGTGTGTGTGTGTGTGTGTGTGTGTGTGTGTGTGTATGAATGATTTTGAAGCCATTCACACTCACTACACCTCCCATTGCCCTACTTTAGCACGCCTGCTGTCAGTCACCCTTTGGCCATATTTCAGTCCTATAAGCTCTGTGGCGCTTGCGATAACTGCATAATACTATAATGTAGCAAACTAGTTAGGTAGGAGTTCTAATCCTGATTCTGCCAACTGTGATAATGTGTGTGTTTCTGTGATTGAGTGTGTGTGTGTGTGTGTGTGTGTGTGTGTGTGCGCGTATGTGTGTTTGTGTTTTTGTTGAAACCTGATTTTGTGGACATTCACGCTTACTACAGTTCCCATACCCCTCCTTTAGCACTGCTGCTGATGTTACTCACCATCAAAGATACCTTTGGATAGCTCTCCAACATGTAAGCTCTGTGGCACATGCAATAATTGCATAACACTGTAATAGCAATACATAGTCAGGTAGGGTTATGAAATTCAGTATGGATAAGTGTGTGTTTGTGTGTGTGTCATCAGTATCCTGTGTGGGTGTTGGGCTGATTGCATAATGACAGGATACATTTTAGTGTGGGTTTTGCTACATCATTATATTGAGGACCTATATGTCCCAATGCCCACATTACAAGGCAAACAGTTTTCAAAGACTGTAGAGGTTGTTGTAGACAATCCACAGCCATAAATGTGTACAAGCCGTGTGCAATTACTATGTGACAGTATGGATTAGTAAACAATATAGGCAACTGTTATAATACCCAGATCCCACTCTCCACCCACGGATCATACACAAACATGCTTGGCTCTTACTCTGTTACTACCTTCCTTTCTTACTTTGTCTCTGTCTCTGTCTCTCTCTCCCCCTCTCTGGTGGATGTGGAAAAGTACATCTGTTTTCCATAGGCAGCAGCTTGACTTTTGTAGTTAATGCTCATGATCAGCTGATGTCCTGTGCATGAATTGGAGTCCCCCACTTGCTAATTGCATGTGGAACATCTGTGGTATCATTCCTATAGCCAATTGCATGGAAACTTGTTCCTATATCTAAGCACTTATTGTGGGTGTTGGCCCTTTTCCTTCACTGTGAGCAGGACTTCATGTGGGTGTCTAACAAACAGCATCACAGAGGGTAGTTGGAAATACCTCTTACAACATACACTGTGGAGACAGGCCAACAAATAGGAGGAGGATGTTCCAGACATGGGGACAGAATGTAAGTATTGCTGTTCTACATTTGAAGTAATGTTGGTTTAACAGGATTTGTGTGGATATGACTGTACTACATGATTTAAAGTCTGGCATGACAGTGTTATGTGGTTGAGGTAACTTTCACCTGTAGGGCTATCTGCAGACTGGCCAGAGTTTTGAGTCT
>NC_056728.1:1867094198-1867121698 GCF_019279795.1 Protopterus annectens
CACATGCAGTAACTGTTATGCAGACCTGTTACCTGTATTCAACTGTACCCAGATACGATACAGTCAGTGTGTCAGCACAGTGCTATACCCCCTGTAGGACAGGACAGCAGACCAACATCCTGCTGACACATAGACATCTGGAACACAAACAGCATACATTATGGAGACCTCAAGCAGTCAGTGTTAATAATACCTATAATGCATCATGGCTGGACAGCTACACACCTGTTAAACAGCATTACATTGCTAAACCTTAGGATATTCACCCTGTGCATCAGAACCATATCAGCATGTCTCTGCATCAATGGTATGGATGACAGGGATGTGGCACAGGTATCATCATATGCACAGGATGTGTTGCAGGTTTTCCAGAGGCCTAGGCTGAGATGTTTGGTTGACATCGTATGTGTGGGTTAGGGAGTTCTTTATTAAATGGACTGTGCAGATGTAGTGTGTGTAGGTTTGGAGGTGCCCTAGCTGTGTTGGTGAAGTGTGTGTGTATGTATGCACATGTCTGCCATGTGGCTCCCCTATACAGGAGTTTGTTTGACAGCTGCAGATGGTACATGGCAGGGTGTACAGTTCACTGTCTCTGGCCATGGTCATGGGAACTGTGCCTGCCAGAGGTTTCACGGGCACTACCAGGCAGTAGCCCAGATATGTTACTCTCCCCTGATGATGACAATTTCCACTGGATCCACGTCCCTTTTTGGACCAGCCAGGACCATGTGCACGTGGCCTGCTGCATTGTGGTGTGGACAGCACCCCCCACAGTGCTGCCACTGTTACTGCTACTACAGGAGCGGCCGTGAGTTGTTGCACATCCATGTAGACCTCCACCTGTTGGTGTTGCTGACCTACGTCCACGTGTCCACCACCCTACTCCCACCATATGCTCTACCACAGACACCACATGGTCAAGAATTGCCACCATCTCACCCATCTGTCTATCCAGGACCTCTGCAAAATAACGGTGGGCACCTGCAAGATCAAGGATGTTGTCAAGTACAGCAGAATGAGTAGCCCTCTGGAGCCTCAGACTCTGTCTGGTGTAACATTCCATACATGCCTGTGCCTCCATGATAGCCCAAAACATACATCTGGTGACACCTGCTGTGGCACTTCAGCCAGAGGCATGATGGCCAGCAGCCCTCTTACGAGCACCCCTGTGCATCTGCCTGTGTGGTACCTCAGCAGTCATCTGGCTATGGCTGCTGTGTACAGACACACTTGCCATAGACCCCACATTGTCCTGTCCCATGCCACCACCTGTCAACTGTCCCTCATCTATGGCCACTGGTGATGGGGTATGTATGGGCATTGAGACTATGTACGGGGATGGGGTGGATAAAAGTGGATGTCAACTGATGGCACAGTTTCAACCCCTGACAACATTGCCTGTGCCTCACCATGCCTATCATCATTGTCATAGTCTGTATGGACACTAACATCAGTTTGCCTGCAGGAGGAACCCTGACCCACCTAGACACCTGTGAGGGGCAAACAAAACATTTAATTTAAGACCTGTACATTATGGTTTACCTCTACAGACACACACACACACACACACACACACACACACACACACACACACACACACACACACACACACACACACACACACTTACAGGTGAGGTGGCATAAAGATATTACACAGACCTCTCATTACCCAACACTTAGCATGCATGACATATGGCACTCAACAGCATGCACTGCAGCCATACTCAATCCTTGTTACCAACATTATACATCTCTGTGATGCATGAGTTATGTTAGTAGGTGATGCCTCTTTCCCTGGAACACACTGCACCCATGTACACAGTATTGCTGTGCACTTGTACAGCACACTGGCATGTACTATGTACCATACCTCACAAGTGTAGAGACCATTGCTGAATGTGTATATGTGTGACAATTATGTTTGCTCTGTTGCTCACAGCCCCTATATGTTTGTCTGACATATACTTGGGATGATATGAGGACTGATGTCAATAGTTAATGTCTGATCTCTGATTTGCAGATCTCATCATCAGCAGTGCATGTATGAGCAATAAAATCTGATTACACTGAAACCTTCAAAGTTTAATGTGGATATGAGGAGTGTACACACCCTTTCTGATATGGTATGCAATGGGGCCACAATACTGCATATGTTAACATTACACACACCTGTTATGTGACATATGACCTATGCAATGCAATACAGTTTCAAACAAATGTGTTAGTTGTGCAGATGCTGAATGAGATGCATACAATATGTGGTTTGCATAAGTGTGCACTCCCTTAACACAATGGTTTGTTGCAGCACCTGTTAAGTGAATTACAGCAGTCACTATTCCTGGAAGAGGTATACTAGCATGGCCCATCTTCACTTCCCATAATATTGTCACTCCACCCTATGTCCTCCAACTCTGCCGGATTGCAAGGTCAGCTCATGTGCACAGCCCTTGGAGGTCACACAGTGGCTTTACTACTGCCGTGGAGTCAGGGTTATGTCTGGCATAATTCATGATCTTTACTGTGTTCAGATACAGCCATTCTTAGTGAGCTTTGGATGTATGCTTCAGTTCACTGTTGTGTTTCAGGATGACACCCCTCCCCATCCTCAGTCTTATTGCAGATGCTTGACAACTATGGGCCACACATGAGTGTTATTTTGCAGTTTTCCAAATTCTGAACACCATGTCTACTGGCCTAGTTCCTGCTAATGAACAGCAAACCTAAAGCTGTACACTGGCACCAGCAAGGTAAAAATGCGGATGGTGGCCCTGAGGAGGAGTGAGGTGTTGCTTGTGCACCACATGTATCTTTATGAATACTGTTTGTAGGTTTCAGCCTTGGTCTCATGACAATATTTGCATTGCAACACATGCCTTTGGGAGACCTGATGTTATGCATATGCAACCTGTAGACAGCCCTGGCTGATGTTTCCTGTGGAACAACTCTTCTGTCTGATTAGCCTAACTCATAGGCCACACTTATGCAGATTCTATGTGATTGTCAACACAGTACTGCACAGGCAGTACTTGCTAGACATTCCTGCAAGTCCCTCAGTGTTGCTGCATATTTCTGGGCATCCTCTGTGATCAGTTTGCAACATGTGTTGTCATCTGTTTTGTATGGGTATCTGTTTATTTTCTACATTAATGTTGTTCCATACTTGATACACACATAAATGACTGTCTGCATGGTTTGCCATGGTATATGCAATGGTGAGGTAATGCTACTTTTTCCACTCCTGAGTGCTACCTTTTGGATATGGGATCCATTTCATGGTTTGTAAGATGTGTGCAAGCCACAGCTGCCTCTGTTGCATGTGAGTAGGCAAATGTCATGGACACACTGTTTGGACAGCAGACCATTACTTGGTGTGACATTGAGGCCCTGTACTTGATAGAAGGTGTGTACTCAAGAAGAGTGAATGTTGTCAGTACCTCACAAGCTGCTTCCACAATGTTATTTGGAGTGTGTGCACACATATGCTTCCAGTGTATGTTAAGGTATGTATTCCCCATATTTGTTGTCCTAACATGGGATTCCATATTACATATTCATTGCTCATGTTAGGATCACATTACAGGTTGTAAAAGGTGTGGAAAGTGGTATTGTGATATGCCGTTGTTTAGATCATGAACAGTTGCCATTGTAATAGTGGTGTATACACTGTTGTAGCCACTGTATAAGGGTAATGTTTCAGACATGTCCCTACTGTAGGCCATTTGTCCCATCATTATGTTCATCTCTGTCCACACATCTTGCACTGACAGGTAGTTAGGTATACTGCAAGACTCTTACATACCCTTCAAATATGCCACCATGGTGACCATTGTGATGCTGTGCAGTTAACAGCAGCAATACGTGAACATGTACAGCATGCATTATGGGTAGGTGTGTTGAAGGTGTGCATGGCAAATAGCATGGCCATAACATGGCTGGTGTATTGGCAATCCTGAACCAAACAACTCCATGCTCACCAGCTACAGGCTGCTGCCCCAGTTGCATACCAGAAGGACCTAAATAGTTGTGTGAGAGACGTAATGTCAGTAGCCACACCTGTGGCATTGGTACAGGGTGGGAGCAGCATTTCAGCACATCAACAGTACAAACCCACAACACTAGAGATTATGCACATCTGTTCATTAGTACACTGCAGCAACAGACTATCTTATCTGACATATGCATGTAGATACTTTACAGATGAAAATGGATAAGTAATAGTGTTCTACTAATGTGCCCAGGGGCCTTACCTGCACGCTACTTGTCCATTGTGTGGGTGGCACCCACCTCCACAATGCTGTCTTCAGCTTGCTGGCTTGGTTGGTGGGTGGATGCCCCAAGGCTGGCAAGGAGCTCCTCAGCATGTGTCAGTGGGGGCAGGATGGCATGACCCCCACCTGTGGCTAGCTGGTCCCTCCTAACTGCAGCAGCATGCTGACGGGAGTGGCGGATCAGATCCATGCAGAGATGCCACATCTGCTCATAACTGCAGTTGTGCAGGCCGACATCATTTACCCTGTAGATGAACTTGTTCCACAGGGTGGTCCTCTCCTGCAGATCCTGGGCCCTGCACCCAAAGAAGATGGCATTATGGACTATGAGGAACTGGATTATAGCATCATTTTCCAGGGGTGTGCATGTGGGCAGGAAGGCATTCCTGGGACATTGTACCTGGAAGACATAAACATGAAAAAAGGTCAGAGAACCTCATACAGATGTCCATGTGCACATCAACAGTGGGTATTACTTGCAAATAATCCAGACTATTCCATAACACTGTAAGCTATCATGGCTTGTACATCTTGAATTACACTCCTGGCCCTGACCTGTCCAGTTTCCCCAATGTTGGACACTTAATTGCATAAGCCACTACACACCATTCATTTCTGTGTAGAGGGATGACAGTGGCCATCTTCCATGTGGATGGTGTGTGGATGGTGGCATGAGTGTGTTTGACTGTAGTGTGTGATGGGACTGTGAACACATGCCTGTGTTGATGTAGGAGTCAAACCGTAATGTTCTCATGCCCCATGGAGACTTGCTGTTGTTGCCATCAGTTGGCATTATGTCCATGCTCATCACTGATGTGGGCAGGAGTGTGGTTGATGTGCATATCCCCCTGTACTACTGTTGTGGACAGGGTGCCACTGTTCCCACCTATCCTGTCTGATGCATGTTGCCTGTATCCATGGCATGTGTGTATGAGGTGTGCTTTACCCCTAGTACAGATTGACTTGTGTTACTGGCTCTGAGACTGCGTACATATGTGTAGACATGGTTGCAACTGGCCTTGGTGGTTTGCATATGTCTGATTTCTAGTCATAGTCAGCCTTACAGGAGGTCACCTGTGAACCTACATACTTGCTTAGATAGAGGTGCACTTGCTTCCAAGTTGTAGTTTGCACCTATGTGTCCCTGTACAGCCATTATAGCAACCTATTATGTGCTTTGTGTCTTGGTGGTGTCTACCAAGGGAGATTACTCTATTGTTGGTGGAGGATGATTGTACAGGTACAAGTTACTGCTGATTCCATATAGCTATAGTGGATATGAAGTGTACACACCCCTGTTACAATGCATGGTACTTCTGCAATTAGAACAGGACCCCACAAAAGCACATATCAACACAATCCCCACCTGTGTGTATCCTATAGCCTGCTTAGTTCAATAGGGAACATAACAACCTGTCCTGTGGAAACATATAGGTTCATAGGTTCATTGGTGTGTACTAGGCTAATGGCCCTGGAGCCTTTACAAGCCTAGCCCATGGAATTACCCAGGCATCTTGCCACCTGACCTTAGTTCCCAATGCCTCTGTTGGGTAAAGCCACTGGAGTGATCCCTGTGGTGAATTTTCTATTTCCCATCCACTCATCAAGATTTCACTTGAAGAGGGCCAGTGAAGTGCTCTGCTTGACATGTATGGGAAGTCTATTCCATAGCATGGGCAGTCTCTGGGTTATGAACCTGCCCCTCCAGCATATGGGAAGTAATACTCAGTACAGTAAGCCAGATGATTGTGTGTGCACACCCTTACACTGGTATGTTGTGTAAACACTTGCTGAGATGATTACAGCATCCATTTGTCTTGGTTTGTACTCTAATGTTATATCACATCTTCACTTGGCATTGGTTGCTCACATTCCATGTAACAGCTTTGTTTATTTTTAAATAGAAGTTTACAGGTTATGGGTCACATTTGAGGTGAGAAACATTTTGACATGACTTCCTGTGGTCTCATTGGCATACAGCACACAGACCTGGCATTCCAACAGGGGTGTGTACACTTTGATATCCAGTGCATATGGGTGTTGATATAGCTGTTAGTGGTAGGCATGGACAGTGGGTCATAACACAGTTGTACACTTCTCTATGTGATAAGTATGCTTACTGTAGTACCCATATCAGTGTCATGGCAATGCAACAATCAGTGGCAGTACACATTTTATTTTGTTGTATGCAGTGACAGTGTGGGCGTTGTCGCTTTACCTTTCCTGTATGGAAGACATCCTTCCTGTGTGTGGGCAGTGGTGTGACAGACAGCAGGTAGCTATACCTCTTACAACAGGACTTGTGGATACAGGTCAACTACATGTTTGTATAAGGTTCCATACCTAGGGAAAGTGTGTGCGTATTGCTTTTATATGCATGGAATGCTGCTAGTTTTACAGGGTTTGTGTGTACATGCTAGTTTTGCATGGAATGCAGGCTGTCTGCATAGCTCTCAACTGTGGGCCTATTCACATGATGGCCAGAGGATTGGCTGTTATGTTTTGCCTGTTCCCCACACAGGTCTTCTCCCTGACATATCAGTGGCATTCTCTCTGTTGATTGCTATCAGTACATGGCAACATCCGTTTGTGTTTCTGACTTCATATTCCTGAGTAAGGGTATGTTGCATACAATCCTGTAACACCAGCAACTTTCACAGTGTATAACATCAATATTTCAAATATGGCCCTGTATTTCAGACTCTGTCTTTCACCTATATACCAGACTTTGTCCAGATATCATGCAGTAAGAGGTTGATAGGTAATGATCTATCATTATTTAGTGATGACATTCCTGCTATCATTCCAGTGATGTTGTGGACTCCCACACAAGTTGTGGGGTAGGGTCCATATATATGAGGGCTACAGCTGGACAAAACATGTGGGACCCTGTACAGCCTGGAGGTCGGTGGATGGAGAACACTGGTATATGCCCTTGCAAGACATTTTATGGGGGAGGGGTATTAAATGTTTTTAACCTAGGCTGTTACAACATGTGAGGGATATCAGTAATAAGAAACATTAAGGTATATGGCTGTACATTTTCATATGTTTCACCATGGGAACAGTGGTGGGCTAGAGCTTACTGTCTTGCATACAGTTCTGTTTGTCAGTGTGATAGTGACATTTTAAGTTAAGCATTGTTATGTAATGAATACATTTAAATTGTGATGACTGATACTTTTCCCCCTAAGGGGTTGAGTACAGAGTGTAATTGGAGGCTGTTGAACCCCATCTATAATTAAGTGTTGGTTGATTCTCATCTTCAAGGCAAGTGTGTTTTTCACTGTTGTACTACTTGAAGGCTTTAGCCTAGACAGCAAAGTATATTATGTTTTGCAGATTACTGTATCATATGTTTTCTTTGAGAGTTGCATTAATCAGTTATTATGTATTTCAAACACCTAAATGCTATAATAAATGGCATAAACAACTGAAATAGTACACAAATAAACATTTGTATGTATGCAAACTGAGTGTGGTGTCATGTCCTTTGCATTGTGTGTGGGTATACGTTTCATGCAATACTTCTCATTTGTAGGAAAGAATCAGACACTGGCCATTTGAAAAGGTGGCAACTGTAGGAATAATGGCTGTTTGATATGCTGTGCACCCTCTGTATATACTCTCTTTATATATATATCTATAAACATTTATATATTTATATATGTATGATATGTGTGTATATATATGTGTGTGTGTGTGTGTGTGTGTGTGTGTGTGTGTGTGTGTGTGTGTGTGTGTGTGTATCTATCATTCTATCATTAAAATATTTAGTGCTTCCACATTGTACATTCCATATGGTAGACTGACTGTTCTGCATGATATGTTAGAGAAATCATCCTAACATCTTACAGCTGAGATTGTTTACTGGCAAGTTGTTGTGGCTATGTTGTGCAGGGTCCTGCATTCAAGACTTGCAAGTGCTGGTTATTTTGTTGCAAGGCAGATCAGTTCAGCTGTGGAGGAAGGGATAATGACAATAATTACAAGAGATCCCTATTTTGAGCTCCTTCACCCCCATTTACCTTGCCTTTGGTCAGATGTTTTGCAGTAAGAGGTTCAGAGTGTGGCTACAATGTCCGAATGCAATATGTATATATACATATATCTATATATATATATATATATATATATATATATATATATATATATATATATATGTGTGTGTGTGTGTGTGTGTGTGTGTGTGTGTGTGTGTGTGTGTGTGTGTGTGTGTGTGTGTATATATGTGTCAACAATAAAAAGGAAAATGGCTAAACTCCAAGAGGTAAAAGCTGTGCTCCCAAAATGAACAAAAATCACCAAAGCGAAAAATCTGTCAACAGCTACCATGCAGAGTTCAAAATAATTTGCGACTTTAACGTAACAGCAACTTTGCTTACTCAAGTTTAAGTAAAAAACACAGCTTTATTAGTGCACTCAGTCGGTTAGTGCTTTCACATTATAGCTTCATCAGACCATCTAATAAACTGAGTACCAAAACTTCATTTAAAATCATTCAACCACCAATCATGTCATGACATATCATAACCACTTCCAAGGCCATCCTTTTAAAGGTACATGTTAAAATTCAATATTTAAAAAACTAATCACAGTGATTCAACACTTCAAATACAGATAATATTCATTTTGCAAAAAACTTTAACATTTAACTAAATAATTCAAACATCTCTGCGATCAACTTGAGGTCAGAAATTATACTACAAACAACATTACTGACTTCTCTAAATCACTTGTAGAAAAGTCTGACCAAAAGTCAGAACTATAAGCTTTAAAATAATTTTAACTAAAACATAGAGAATATAATAAATATAGCAAGGACAGCCTACATATACCTCATGTATACTAATATCTATCTAACTTTAAGACTCTTAGTTCGAAGAAAGGGCTTTAAAGAAACCCTTTCATTCAGTCCTCTCCCTGCATCAGCACATAACCGAATAATCCACTTAGCTTCTCTTTCTTCTGTTACAAAATTAATATTCCCCCCTCGCAAACCTACTTGAATCACTTCTATGACCATGAACTCAAAAAAATGCTGAATGCTGTTGCCCTATAGTCATAACATGTTTAGCTAAAGCGTTGGTGATTACACCTGTCCTGATGTTATAAAGATGTTCCTTGATCCTATGCCTGAACTGTCTATCAGTCTTTCCAACATAGAAAGACTGACATGTGACACAGACTGCCAAATAAACCACATGTTTGGTCCCACACGTCACTGTACAATCAAACTTAAATTCTCTTCCTGTATCAGGGTGCAAAAACATACCTGTGTCTTTAATGTAAGAACAATAATTACACTCTCCACATGGTAGTGTGCCTATCCTACCTACTATCTCTTTTCTATCATGTGAGTAACATAGCATTCTCCTAATATTCCTTTTATTTTTATACCTTAAGCTCCGCAATTTGTGGATCTGTCAGCAAAACATTCCAATGTTTCTTAAAAATTTGGAAAATGTTATTCTTATCCCTAGTATAAAACATAGGGATCCTAATCTTATCAAATACACCAACCTTATTGCGTTTCCCATTACAAGACTGATCAGAAAAATATGGTTTAGCTCTATTTTCCCTCATGGAATTAATCTCATATAACCCTTCATTAAGGTCATATGACTTATAACCACGTTGCATAAACTTATCTCTCAAATCTGTCATCTCTTCAGAGAAGCCTATCTCAGTGTTGTTCAACCTGGAAACACGCATCCCTTGTCCCTTGACAACATTTCAAAATACATAGTCAGGATGCATGCTGCTCCTATGCAGTAATGTATTTTTGTGGCACTCCTTTCTAAAAACACCAGTATTAAAATAACCATCACTCAGTCTCTCTACAAAGACATCTAGAAAATAAATTTTCCTCAGGGAAGCATTCATAAAAAACTTTAAATAACTAGTTGCTTGATTGATTTCTTCAACAAACCTTTCCAACATGACCATGCTACCAGTCCAAATGAAAAAAAACGTCGTCAACAAAACGTTTATAAAAAGGCACATTCTTCCATAAAATTCCATTGAAAATAACACCTCCTCTTCCCACCAAGCTAAAAACATATTGGTGTAGCTATTTGCACAAGATGTGCCCATAGCTACACCATCAAGCTGTAGGAAGGGAGTATCACCAAACAAAAATACGTTACTTTCAAGGATAGTTTCCAAAAGTAAGCTCAAAAGATCAATCAACCTATCATCATATTTACTATGTCTAGTTAAATAACATCTCACAGATTCAATACCTTCAATACTGGGAATGACAGTAAACAGTGACTGCACATCCAAAGTTACAAGCAACAGTTCACTGTCAACTCCACGTACACTCTGACTAAATACATATAACTCATTCAAAAACTGCTGGGTATCTTTCAAGATAAAAGAATTTTCATCAATTAAAGGTCGCAGATGCTTTTCTACATATACTGAGAGGGGTTCTGTGCACCATCCCCTCCCAGAGACAATAGGTCTCATAGGAGGGTCTGTGCCATTCTTATGGACCTTAGGCAATCCATGTATTACGGGTATAATAGGACTTTCAGTGTATAAATATTTAAACAAATCTTTAGTTATAATACTGGATTTAACTAAATCATCTAGCATAGTTCTAACATTATGTACCTTCAGAGCAACAATTTCATGATCTATCTTATTATAAAACCCACCTTCACTCAACATTTTTAACATTGAGCTCTTATACTTAACCGTGTCCATTATAACCACTGGTCCTCCCTTATCTGCTGGCCGTATAGTTATACTGGAATCATCTTGCAACCTCTTAAGTGCTTCTCGTTCGTTAAAATTTAAATTATTATTTAAACCTTGCAGGTGAGCAGCATGATTACCATTAAAATACTTATATAAATCATCCTCTACTAGTTTATCAAACGCATAAACCAGAGGGTGATAGCTGGGTACATAAGTACTAGACCTCTTAAACAAATTCAATTGCACATTACCTTGATTACCCATTTCCAACTTTAACAAAACATTTCTGATAAAAGTTTTTAAATCAACAATAACATCAGTTAGTTGACTTCCACAAGTCGGTATAAAGCCCAGTCCTTTATTAAGGACTGAACATTCATATACATCTAAAACTCTGTCAGAAATGTTCCAAATCAAGTTGTCCCTACATGACTCCACATTTTCTTGAGTGTACATCCATGCATTCTCTCTGAGGAAATCTTTCGTTTTTGCCTCCCTTGGCTGACTGAGTGTCCTCTTTTCAGACCTCTCTCATCTGTGGATATAGGTAAAGGGAACTGGTGAAAATTCCCATTCTTATTTAGGTCTTTGACACCCCCCATTACAGTTCTAGCTGCCTCTTTGGGACGACTGTCTAACAAAACAGTCTTATCAGTACTGGGAGAAATTACAGATTGTATGTCATCGTTACAAACTACTGAACAGTTACTTTTAACAATGCGAGAATCAGGCAGATTAACATTTGGAGTAGACTGTCCAGTCTCTGTGACAATGCAATGCTCATCAGCTATTCCATTAGATTCTGGCGTTATACTTTGACTACCATTAGCATTTACATTATTGGTTCTAACAACTTTCACAACTTCATTATGTATTTCAACATTTGCACTATGTCCATTATTATTAATAGCCACTCTAGGCCAAGTAAAAACATGGCCTAGTTGAAAATCTCTCACATCTCTATTTAGTTTGCCTTTTTTTTCTGTAATAATGTCCTTCTTTCATAAATGGAAATGCTGTCCATCAATGCCTCCATAGAAGCATCAACATTAGATCTATTGAACAGCGTATACAAATTCGCTTGCTGTGTTTGGATGGATTCCCTGAGGTTTTCCTCCTATGTTTTAGTTAAAATTATTTTAAAGTTTATAGTTCTGACTTTTGGTCAGACTTTTCTACAAGTGATTTAGAGAAGTCAGTAATGTTGTTTGTAGTATAATTTCTGACCTCAAGTTGATCGCAGAGATGTTTGAATTATTTAGTTAAATGTTAAAGTTTTTTGCGAAATGAATATTATCTGTATTTGAAGTGTTGAATCACTGTGATGAGTTTTTTAAATATTGAATTTTAACATGTACTTTTAAAAGGATGGCCTTGGAAGTGGTTATGATGTGTCATGACATGATTTGTGGTTGAATGATTTTAAATGAAGTTTTTGTACTCAGTTTATTAGATGGTCTGATGAAGCTATAATGTGAAAGCGCTAACCAACTGAGTGCACTAATAAAGCTGTGTTTTTTACTTAAACTTGAGTAAGCAAAGTTGCTGTTACATTAAAGTCGCAAATTAATTTGAACTCTGAATGGTAGCTGTTGCCAGATTTTTCGCTTTGGTGATATATATATGTGTGTGTGTGTGTGTGTGTGTGTGTGTGTGTGTGTGTGTGTGTGTGTGTGTGTGTGTGTGTGTGTATATATAGACACGTATGTACATATATATATATATATATATATATATATATATATATATATATATATATATATATATATATATATATATATATATATATATATATATATATATATATATATATATATATATATATATATATATATATATATATATATATATATATATATATATATATATATATATATATATATATATATATATATATATATATATACACACACACACACACACACACACACACACACACACACACACACACACACATATACATATATAAATACATTTTCCCTACTGTTCAATGACTGTGCTGTATATGTTTGAGAAAACTTCATCCATATCTACAGCTAAAATGGCTTAGCGGTAACTTGGTGTGCAGGGTCCTGGGTTTGAAATTTGCAAGAGCTGATTATTTTGTTGCTGGGCAGAACAAAGGCTGTTGGATACAGAGTGATTAAGGCACTTTTAAGCAGTTGTAAGTGGGTTTGCAATGCTAACTTCTGGTTAAATATGCTTACAGACAGTTAACCTTAAAAGTGCTTAATCTGTGTAGGCATTGCTTAGCACCATACAAACAGGCATAAACCCACTTACTACTGCTTAAAAGTGCTTACTCCCACTTACCCCCATGCTAATTTCTTTAAAAGAAAAGAAAAAAGGGGTTGATAGGAAAGTGGTGAAAAAGGGGGCACAAAGAGGGAAAGACAATAGGGAAAGTAGCTAGGGATGTGCAGGACAGGTGTAGGGAAGGTCCATAGCTGTTCATTTCTTCTACAGCAACAGCTGTGCATATATACTGAATTTGGAGGTATATTTGGGCACTCAAACCCCTGAGAGAGGAGTGAGGAGAACAATAATGTTTTGTGAAGCCATGTAGACCAGATTACATGTGTCCAGTGGACACGTGTGCAAAATGGACAGCTCTGTATGGGGTGAAAATTTTTTTGGGAACAGATTGCCCTTCTTTTTTTTAAGGTGAGAGTGGGATGTTGGGGAAGGATAGTAGGTATATTTGGGTAGGTTGGTTGGGTAGGAAGACAGACAACTCAGACAAGACAGCATAAAGAGGCAGTATATGATGCATGTGGGGGTAAACACCTTGGACGGGGAGGTGTGTTTGGAAATTGGAAACCCATGAGCCACCAAATGGAAACAGTGGGACTGAGGTCCTCACCCATGGGCAGTCACCACTGCACCTTCATGGCTTCAAAGGTGGCTGTGCTGGCGGCTGATCAGGAGGGGCAGTGCTACCCTCTAATTGTGCCATGCGGCCCTCAAGCTGGCATAGCAGATCTCCAAACTCCCTTCAGAGCTTGCTACGCAACAATCCCCATAGCTGACTTCGGGTGACAGGATCTTGTCCGCGTCCCCTCCCATGGGGAGGATGACCCCATCCCCTGAGGCAGTTCCACCTGAAGGTGGTGCAGGACCAGCAGATGAGGAGGTCCCAGGGAGGGTCCCAGATATGTTGGGGCCCGGTGCCATGGCCAGATGAGGTGGGACGGGTGGCTCCACTGGGACTGGGCTTCCCAAACATGCTATGGTGTTGCAGTTTTAGAATATATGTGGGTTAGTAATAGTCAACACAATCCAGGATTAGTTATAACAGCATCTATAGATATTTCCATTAACCCAAAACACCAGATTTGGAACAGTTGCATAGCAAACAGAACACATGCATATACGGAACCACAGGGGGCATTAGAACAGCATGCAGGTTACATTGATAGCAACAGGCCACCAATGATAGTATTTCAACATGGAATATTAATAGAAAGACAATTCAATATTTGTTGAACAATAGGGCATATGTCCCAACAATAGGTTTGGTGTAGACATACCCATTGATTTGTGTGTTTAGATTATTGTTGCAGATATGGTGGAGGGAGAGATATGTCAATTAACAACTTATATATCCTTGCAGTACTCACAACTTTAATGATCATTACTCTAATCATTACTCTACAGGTATTATTACAATACCCTATGGCCTTGGTTTGGGCAGTAGTATGTTTGTACACAGTGTATACTTCAACTGCCTTATAGCTAAATTCTACTTATCTTACCTGGTAGACCTGTGGAAGGAATGTTTGTTAACACTACCTGACTGTTTCTATACATATTCCCATATTTCTACTTGCAATTATGTACATAACTCTCAATCTCTTAATGCACAACATTTGGACAAAGCTTGACAACATGGGGGTACAAATGGGGACATATTTTGAATATTGCTCTTATAAACTTTTAGACAGTTGCTACAGTAACAGGATTTGTTTTAATATACATTTTCTGAAGGATTTGAAGTCTTACACTCAAATGTATGTCATTATTTGGTGACTACAATCCTGAGATCATCCCACTGATTTGCCAGGCAAAAATAGGAATAGGCCAAAAATATGAGCCAAATATCTGTACATTCTGGGAAAATCTGTACAGGTGAGAGGTATGATTATGCATGCAGCTAAATACCACTGCTAGGATTCAAACCATGGCTGTGTCAGCTAAAAATACAACAATTTCTGTTTCATCAGAGTGAGCTATTTATACACCGGTGTCTGCTCCTTCAGTGTTTTCTGCCTAAGTCTCTCTTGGTTGTACAATCTGACCTTATAATTACAGCAATCTTATACAGACATTCCTAAACATATTTTTATGTAGCACAGTGTGAGAAACAGTGGTTGGCACAACAGTGCTATTCTGATATGAGATGTTGGTGAATGCTACATGTCAGGCTATACAACACCAGATTAAACACTACCAGTCCAGGATTTAAAACGTTATTGCCAGGCAGTTACAGTTTTCTTATCCATACCTCTCAATCTCTCAATGCACACACTCTGGCAAGCTTGACAACATGGGGGTAGCACAACAGTGCTATTCTGATATGAGATGTTGGTGAATGCTACATGTCAGGCTATACAACATCAGAGTAAATACTACCAGTCCAGGATTTAAAACTTTATTGCCAGGCAGTTACAGTTTTCTTATCTGACAGACCTGTAGGGGGAATGTTTGTTAACACTACCTGACTGTTTCTACCCATATTCCCAGATTCCTAGTTAATATTATGCACATACCTCTCAATCTCTCAATGCACACACTCTGGGCAAAGCTTGACAACATGGGGGTACAAATAGGGACCTATTTTGAATATTGCTCTTATAAACTTGGAGAGTTGCTAGAGAAACAGGATTTGGATTTTCATATACATTTTCTGAAGGATTTGAGGTCTGAAAATCAAATGTATGTCATTATTTAGTGACTACAATTCTGAGATCATCCCAGTGATTTGCCAGGGAGTTAGAGGAACAGGCCAAAAATATAGGTTCATAGGTAGGTACTGAGCTATCTGCCCGAAGGCATATATTAGCCCAGCCACATTGTGCGGTATTCACCGCCCCTTTGGTTAGTTCCCTAGGCCCTTGATCTAGCAGCTAGTACCCTTGGCCCCTATCTAGTAAACCAATTATCTGGATGTTCTGCGAACATCTCTACAGTTAAGAGGTATAATTATGCATACAGCTTACTACCACTCCCAGGATTTAAACCATGGCTGTGTGTGCTAAAAATGCAACAATTTGAGTTTTATCAGACTGAGCAATTTAGAAACTACTGTCTGTTTTTTTTAGTTTTTTCTAAGTCTCTCTTGGTTGTACAATCAGACCTTGTACTTACAACAGTCTTATTCAGACATTCCTAAACATATTTTTTATGTAGCACAGTGTGGCTAATAGTGGTTAACACAACATTACTATTCAGAGACTGCAACACTAAATGCCATACAATACCAGAGTAAACACAACCAGTCCAGGATTTAGAACTTTATTGCCAGGCAGTTACAGTTTTATTGAAATAGCACATATATGGGACTATTACTGTCATATTGTCTGGTTTATTCAGTACAACCTATACACAATGTTTATACTGCCAGGTGACTTTCTACTACTTTATATTTATTTGGTATGACTACTACAAGCAGGATTGTTACTCACTAGCCTTGCAATGCAGCCTTTGCAGCCTACTGGGATGGGCTTCCAGATTCACAGCCTGCTCAGTTACAGCTGTAAAGGGAATAGAGAAGTATTTAGCCTTACCTATCCATCACATACACAGGCTGGACTTTGGTAAACAGCTATATACTGCTGGGCATCACTCCTCTGCCTTGCTTCTTGGATCCACCCATCTGAGAGTTCCCTCTTTCTTCGCTTCAAGTCGGCATAGTGGTGCTGGACCTGCTCCCCAGTCCGAAGGATACCAGTGGCACTGGTGAGATCACAGTTGAGATGGTCCCAGGCTTCCACTTTATATTGGGAGCCCTGGTACTGGCCCTGCAGCAGGAGTCCTACAATGAACATGGACTCCTGTAAGCCCCAGCGCTGCACCCGGAAGCACATGTACTCACCAAAACTTGCCATACTGCCTACAGTGAGAAGCTGCAACCAGTTATGAGCTGTATTCTGGCCTGTGGGGGTTTAGATATGGCCAATTTCCCACCCTTTGCCATGACTGAACGGTTTTGAATATGCTGAGCTAAGCTGAGCTACAGGTAAACCTGCTTAGCTAAGGTTGGCAGTGCTTAAAGGGACAGGTTCAGCACTCCTTACCAATGGACAAATCCATTTAGCTGGGCTACTCATTGCTTAGCAGTCATATTTACACAATGCTTACACCTGGTAAGCAGAGCTGTGCAATGCTTAGCATTTCTTATTTTTTATTTTATTGACTATCTGCTGTATGGGATTGATTCATCATTCATTACATATTATAAATTTGTTTACTGTCCCTGACATCTGCCAATGTGCTTTCATTACATTTATTCATGTGTGACTATACTGTATGGGGCACTTGTGTTTATATGGGGGGTTTCATAACTTTATTAAACTGACCTGCTCTCCAGTCTGAGTGATACCAGTGGCACTGGTGAGATCACGGGTGAGACAGTCCCAGACTTCTGCTTTATATTGGGAGCCTTGGTACTGGCCCTGCAGCAGTCTCTCATCATGGTTATTTACCAGGAGTCCTACCATGACTTTGGACACCTGTATGCCCCAGCTCTGCGCTCGGAAGCACATGCCCTCACCAACAGGTTATGAGCTGTATTCCCACCTCTGGGGTTTAAATACAGCTGATTTCCTGCCCTTTGCCATGATTGGACAGTTTTGAATATGCTGAGCTAAGCTAAGCTATGGGCAAACCTGCTTAGCTAAGGTTGGCAGTGCTTAAAGGAACAGGTTCAGCACTGCTTACCAATGGGCAAATCCACTTAGCTGGGCTACTCATTGCTTAGCAGTCATATTTATACAATGTTTACACCTGGTAAGCAGAGCTGTGCAATGCATAGCATTGCTTATTTTTTATTTTATAGACTATCTGTTGTATGGGATTGATTCATCATTCATTACATATTATAAATTTGTTTACTGTTCCTGACATCCCCCAATGTGCTTTAATTACAATTATTCATGTGTGACTATACTGTATGGGGCACTTGTTTTTATATGGGGGTTTCACAACTTTATTAAACTGACACCTCACATCTGGATTTACCTAAGTACTTTGGTTATCAAATATATGTTATTTAGTAGCTGATTATAAAAAAAATGTTTATGTACTGCTTTCACATGTAAAATGCAAACTTGTAACAGTGGGGAATCGCTGCTTACAAAGTATACTCTCTAACCACTACACTATTGCAGTACTGCTTAAGTTGGATATCTCTTGTTATTTAACTTATTGTGCTGTTTAAGCTAGACTAAGTGTAGCTAAGCAGCGGGCACACCTGCACAACTACGCTTAAATGTTATTGCATTTATAAAAAAAATTATTTGTTGTGATTTTTTATTTGTACCCTTCAGAATATCCCTAATGCTGAACCTCTTATTCTATTAACTTTCTGCTTTGTGGGATGATTGTCCCTTTTGACTTTGTCCACATTCCTTACTTTGATGAGTTGGGAGGTGTGTGCTATGGGCTTATGCTAAGTGTGTTATTCTATCAACTTTTGCCTTGGTAGGGACAATTGTCCCTTATGGCTTTGACCAGATTTCTTATCCTGACAGGTTGGGGGTGTTACGAGTGTTCTTGCTCACTTTAAATTGCCGAAAGGCAATTCTGGAGTGCAGGGGGCATGTATATTGTGAGAACTCTGCTCTCAGACACACCCCCTGCACTCGTATACAGAACCATGTCCGATTTAGAGCATGGCAGCGTGCCTTCATACATATGCATGGCGAGCTGCCGTGCTGAACAGGAATAGTCCCTGCCGTGCAGGAATAACTTATTCCTGCATGGCTGCTTGCTGAATCCGGGAGATTGTTTGTTAGTTACATTAGACCCAAACTTGAGTATGAAATAACGATATGGAAACCTGTTAAGAAAACAAGCATGAGTAAACTGGAAAGAGTACAGTGGAAATATACAAAGGGCATCTATGGATGTGAAAATTTAAGTTATTATGAAAAACTGTTTGGGGTTATCAAAAATTAGTGGGGAATTGTCAGACTACCTATGTAGAAGATTCTATAGGAATGTGAAGTGTACTAACTGGTTCTCTGAGAGAGAAGCTGATACATGGAACAGACTACCAAGTTACATTAAAGCAAGTACTAATTTAGATATTTTCAAGAAAAGCCTGGACACTTACTATGGCAACAATTATTTTGGTATATTGGCAGACTAGAAGGGCATTAATTCCCATGCTTGAAATATCTGTACATATTTATGTATGTACATATGTATATATAGTCACTATCTTTGTTGCACAGTATTTAAATATACAGATTAACATTTGAGGAAGGCATCCTGTATGAGTTGTAAAGGCTTATACCTTAGCTGCCTGCAAGTTTGATGCCCTAGCTATGTAAGTAGATAGATGCTGCACAAGGAAGGAGGTGGAGTCCTATGTGGGTTAATACTGAAGGTTGAAGTCAGTACAATATATAGGCCAGTCATCATATACAATGCTGCTAAGGTGCAGTAAGTTATGAAGCATGAAGAAGACAGATTATACTATGTGGACAGAGTACCATACCTATATTACAGAGAGCAGTACACTTACGGGATACACGGTCAAACGTAAGTCAGGTCAAGGTGAGGTATCATCACACAAAGCTATATATGCTTCTGGGAAATGACAGTCATGTATTATACCACAAATGTTAGGAAGAAGCTGATTAGTGCACATGAGAAATGTTGCAATGGATACAGTGAGCCACAGCAGGATGCATACCCTGTCGGTGGTAAAGACCGATTTGTGTCTTACCAGATTTTTTCTCATTACTTCCTAGCTCTCTTCAAATTCTTTATCTACTTCTCTCAGGTCTGACCTCTACCTCTACCTTTTTTCCTTCAATATCTACTTCCTGTTTTAGAAAGCTTAATTTTGCTTTATATCTCTGTTATAACTCCTGTTTTTTTTCTTTCCTCACCTCTTCACAAACAATACTTTCTAATATATATTTATATATATAATATATATATATATATATATATATATATATTTATACCCAATATATACCCACTTATTTCTAGCCCCTCAGTCTACTCTACCTTTTTCACTTATTACAAAAAAACTCAGCAAATGAACACTCATCTGAAAACTTAGCTCATTTCTGCTGAGTGACTCCTCCAGATGTTTCTCCAGTTACATCCCACTCATGCCTCTAGTTGTCAAATATTGCTCTTCAAATTTACATTAATAATTCCAAAAGCATGCTTTATAAAATATATTAAAATATTTCATCTTAAAGCTTACTTAATGATTGTCCAATGCAGGTAAAGAGAGAGATGAAATGTTCATATAATATTTATTAATATTGTCATAAATGTCATGTTTTTTTAAATATCTCAACAACCAAGTAACAGAAGCAGAACTGCTTAGCTTCATATGATACTTCTCAAATGAATGAACAAAATGCTGCTGACAGTATGTGTATAACTTTAGTAGTTGCTAAGATATTTTGTTTATAAAACATTACAACCTAATAGTTACTGTGTTTATTATGATTTATATAATCCAGTTTAAGACAAAGATCCTAAATAACACTATAACCATAAAAATAGTTTGTGCTGAAGTGTTTGCCATTTATACTTCTTTAGTAATCCCTATGGTTCCAGAGACATGTACATTTGTTTGATAAGTGAGAACATCATTTATTTCATGAAAAAACATAACTCTGCCCATTGGAAGTTACAGTGCAAACTTCCAGATCTCTGTCAAAGAGCTTGGGTTGGATAATTTTTAGCACTTGTTATATTATACCCGTTTTGCTGCTAGATATAAAATTGTAAACACAACTACTACTTACTGGACTTGAATGAAACATTTATGCTGAAACTTGAATTTTTGCTTTTTATCTGACTGATAACATTATTATGTTTCTTCTTCTTCTCCTTTTGACTTTTCCCATTAGGGGTCTCCACAATGGAACAATGGTCTGCAGAACGATTCGCCCAACCTTCCACTGAAGGCACATACACACACACACGTACTCACGCCTAGGGCCAATTGAGAGTGTCCGATCTACCTACAGCATGTCTTTGGGATCTGGGAGGAAACCGAAGCACCTGGAGGAAACCCAAGTGACTGCAGGGATGGCATGCAGACTCCACACAGATGGCTTATGCAATATTTTACTGGAACCTTTTGCCCTGGGCTTCCACTGAAGAAAGGCGTCTGTCCAATCAAACATTCCAGGTAACTAAATACATAAATAAATCATCAAATGTGGTTATAGAGACTACTCTTTATATATATATATATATATATATATATATATATATATATATATATATATATATTTATTTATTTATATATAGACAAACTGTCAAGCAGGTTTTCCTGCAAAGGGGGTAGATGGCACCACAAAAGTGCAATCATGCATTAACTAGAGATCAAACTGATGAATCGTTATTATACAGTAAAGATATTTTATAATAACTACCCTCTTTTTTCTATTCTGTGGTTGAAGTGTCTTGATTTTGATGTGTTCTACTGTCATAATGTGCATGAATATCCTTTGATACTTGGTGAAACACGTATGCAGTACAAGGTTAATATGTAGGTTTTACTAGTGAAAGTATGGCAGATAAATTTTGAGACATTGCATTTTTTAGAATAGACTTGTTTTGCAGAAGAATAGGAATACACTATTTATTTGTTTATCTTTTGCTGACCGGGTTAGTTCCACTAGTCAATGACCTCGTTTCAGGGGAGACCCGAGGTGGCAGTCATACTGACTAGTGGAAACATGTTGAGGACACTGGTGAGATTTAACAAATGACCAAGCAATTCCTTTCATAGTGTAAAAGTAATCCACAAAAACAATACAAGACATTCTAATAGAATGATCAACAGAAGTAAATGGATATATGAGATCAAAAAGCATGAAAATGAACCAAGGTTAAGCTTTTTTGTCTTATATTACTTTACGTACTTCTTTGGAATGTTTCTTACTTGTGATAGTGCATGATTGTACTCCTGGTCAGTTTGATTGTGTAGATTTCTGATGGATGTCATGAGCAAGGGTTCTAGGGCACATCCAGTATTATTACCAAGATGCCCCTGTTAGAAATCACCCCTTGAAAACTACTGATACAGGCCACATATTTGCCATATGTGTGAGTCATAAAAACTGCTTGGATGACCTGTATATCCATTGCAGATGTTACCCTCTACATTATCAACCACCTGGCAGTTGGTGGAGCAATACTATTTGTGGTTTGCATACATGTTGGCTCTCTCCCCTGGGGTATGTGGGAACCACACATGCTCCCCCACATGCTGAAGCATGGACTCGAGGATCTGATGAAGTATTCCTGAGGTAGATGCCTGAAACAACTCCACTGTGTCCCCAGTAGGTTGCTGAAAGGTCTCTGTAGATAATATACATAAAGCTACTCATACCTTGTTATCCATTGGGATAGGTACTTCACAGCTCCCACCAGGCTAGAAATGTGGCTGATACATTTCCACAATTTCTTGTACAGTGTACCTCTTCACACAGTAAAGGTTCACTATGTCGGTGTCATGCAAGGTATGAAATGTTAAGTGCGGCCAGATAACCCTGCGCCTCCAAGGATGATGTTGCACACTGTTGGGCAGTTTTTCTACATATCTGTTGCAAAAAAATGTCCCTCAATATTCTCCTTTGTCATAAGATTGTTTTGGACTCTTGGGTGTTAAAGGTGGTATAGGAGAGTAACAGATAGCACTGGATACAAAGACCTCTGCTCAGGGGAATACTTCTCCACTCTCCAAACCAAGAAGAATTTGTGTTTCAGGTTATTCAGTCTTTATGCATTCAGGGAGTTATAGACCCAGTGCCTTTAAGTCAAATATGCAAAGGCTTCTTTTAATGAATGTTTCTGATACCAAAGAAAGAGGCTTCTTGGAGACCTGTAACAGATCTTTCATTTCTAAATAAGTAAGTGAAAGTTCCAAACAGACACTGTTACTTCTCATTCTTCACGAGTTACTTTGTAATTTTACACCTGAAAGATGATTACTACCATATTCCCATAGCCATGGGCTTCAAGAAATTTCTTAGGTTCTCTGTTTCTAGGTCATATTATGAGTTATGTACCTTATCCTTTGGCTTATATACAGCTCCAAGGCTATTCACAAAATGTCTATCCCCGATCACAGCTTATTGCAGACTGAATAGCATTGACATATTTCTTTAGACTCTTTGCTTATTTTTGCAGAATCCTCATCCAGATGTCAAGAGTCATTAACATGGGTTATGTCTCTTTTGACGAATGTGGGCTTCCAGGTAGGTATTGCAAAAGTCTCCTTCGGTTTATCTCTCACGACTGTGTCTCTGGGTGCGTTATAAATTCTTCCCTTCAAAAAGCCTTTTTAACACAAAACAAGGTGGTTCTTAAGTTGGATTTTTCCTGAAGTTCTCTAATCAGTTTCAGACATCTGCAAGAAAATTTCTCAGGATTCTGGGGTGATTCTCATGATACCACTTGCCTGATTATACATGAAAAAAGGGAAAAAATGGATCCAGCACTTGTCTCTTCTGGATTATCAAATTCCTGTGTTGGACTTTATAAAAAAAAAGAGAACTGCATTGGTAGAGACAATATATTCAGTTAACCCAGGTCTCCCCTACTCTCCCACACCAATCTGTCTCTACAGATGCATCAGGTTTTGCTTTTGGTGCAGTTTCCAAAGGGATAACGGTGCAGAATCAATGGAATTCCTACGATAGACCAAACCACATCAGCTGAAAAGAGATGTTGATCGTGATCCATGCCTTGAATTTTCTGTATCACCTTTGGTGTCCAGGACTTTTTCAAGTGATTACAGACAATGCCACAGTCATGTGGTATAATCAGCAAGCACACTGATACAAGACAGTACTTCCTATGCAAGCTAGCATTGGAGGCTTGGGTGCTAGCTCTTCAGAATTAGGTCTTAAGCATTTGTTAACCCTCCGGGCATATTATATTTCATCAGTGTGAAATAGTAGCAGACTAGCTGAGCAGGACCAGGACAGACCCTCAGAAATGGAAACTGAATGAGGGGCTCTTCCTTTGATACACCCCAATATCCATAAATGTCAACTGTCTGCCTGGATAATTTAATTTTAATACTTTGTAGGCACTTATTTCATGAGGACATGCAGCAGTAGGCAAGAAAACCTGTTACTGGAAAAACCTATTTTGGTAAGTGGAAGCAACTTTTTAGTCTGTTCCTAACCAATAACCAGGGGCACTTCAGGGGTTTAGTACCACTGGTGCTGAAATATTTGTTTGAGTCACTGGCCTTTGGCCTCACTTATTCCTCTATAAAGGTTCATCTTGCAGCCATTTCAGCATGTCTGCAGATGGATCCTCCTCTTTCTTCTCTGTTTGTTGTAAAACAGTTTCTGAAACAAGTTTCACACTTGAAACCTCCTTGTAAACAGGTTGTTCCTCTTTGGTATCTCAACTTTGTGTTGGAGAAGTTGACTACATCATCTTGTGAACCTGCCCATCAAGCTAGTTTAAGGTTCTTGACTTGGAAAACTGTACTTATCATTGCCCTGGCATCTGCAAGAAGAGCATCTGAGTTGCAACCTCTCATAGTGATTGCACATTATGGGATTTTCATAGGGATAGGATACTTTTAAGAACAAACCATTCATGCCAAAAGTGGGTCCACATTTTACTTTGGATTAAGCCCTCAATCTTGTAGTTTTCTTCTCAGAACCTAAAAACCAGGAAGAACAGATTCTGCATACTCTGGATGTTTATATGAAGCTCAGGTACTATCTTGAACTAAGCCCTTTAGAAAAGCTGACCAGCTTTTTATTTCTTGTCAAGTGCCAGAAACAGGGCACACTGGGTCTAAACAGATTATTTCTGGATGCTTGTCCTCAGCTATTATTTTTTGTTATTCCCACCATGGTAAATTCATTCCAGGTAGTATCAAGGCTTATCCTGCCAGACCAGAGTCTTGTCTTCCTCAGAGATATACTAGAAAGGGCTCAACAACAGAAGTGTTCTAGAGGCAGCTATATGATCCTTTGTACATACTTTTACAAAACATTACTTACTTTTTCCATTTCAAGGTCTATGTCAGACTTTACTAGGGTCATTCTCCAAGTCTTCCTGGATCCATGCCATTCCTCTCAGGGTGGATAGGCTGTTTCCTTCAACCCATAAAGACTAAGCACTACCGTAACAGTGTGAATGACGAACTGAGTAATGTATAAATTGCACTTACCCATAATAGCAGATGTTCAAATTCCTCAGTACTGCAGTAGCCACACCCACCATACACCTCCCAGTTTGTAATTGGTATATAAAGTAGGACTGTATATGTTCAATTATTAATACTGATTAGTTATTTCAGAATATTAGGCTCTTTTCTCATTGTATGGGCAAGACAGTCTTGAAGGAAGCTTTACTCTCACTGCTGATTTCTCTCCACAGAATACCAATCAGCAGTCACAGTGAAGGAGTTGGGGAAAGCCAGAACTTTCTGAAGCTGACCAGTTGTTGTTTCCTGCACAAGAAACAACCCATATAGCCTAAAAGCAAATACAACAGTGAGTAATTCACACAACTACTGTTATGGGTAAGTGCAACTTACACAACTGCACTTTGCACTAGGTATTGAGACATTAATGGATCCTTTCTAAAGTATTGTGCAATTCTGGATTTGCAGATGAGGAAAGTCTCAAAGATAGTACTTATAGAATCTATAAATGTTTCGGTCAGTCAGTTGTCAGCTGTAATTTCATCTAGGACTTATCCATTTTTTATGCGTGAGGCAAAGTACAGGATAGCTAACAAACTGTAATAGTAAACTAACTGAAGATCTAATGCCTTACATTTTTCTATTATCAAACTGAAATATTTCTTCTAACAGATCACTACCACATACACATGCTGAAGTTTTTTTTTTTCTTTTTCCATTCTGCATTGGAACAACATCAATACAATGATTTCTTGACAATAATGCCTTCATATCAATTTATGGTTACTATGCATGGGGCTCTGGATATTATTGGAGACTTCCACCTTATATATTTTAGGCAGAGTATTGCAGATGTATTGCAGATGTGATAGATGACATAACTGATGTCCACTGCTTATAAGACAGAATATACTGCAATTTAGAATTGAGATTTTTGTTTTAATAAATAATACACTGTTTTTCCTACAGAAATGTTGGAACACTGTTCAGCTTGTGAAGAGGAAGAAATATTCAGAAAAGCACAATTAGTAGCCAAAATTAGAAATTTGTTTAGCCAACTATAATCCATGTTCAATTGTTTAATTTGCCATTAATTTTTAATTTAAACTAGCACATTTGGAGAGAAAAGTTAAATTAAATGTCAACTTCTCTCCCAAATCTATATTATATAGTAACTATACAATCATATTGAGACTAAATTAGGTAGCACCCAAGAATTGTTGCCCCTTGTTAAGTATGCAAAGTGTTTAGTACAAAGATACAATGTAATACATGGAATGTTCCATGAAGTACGAGTTACAGTGAGAGTAAAAAAGTATAAGAGATCAAAGAATTTTACAGCTTAGAAAGCAGTAATACCTTTAGAGCTAACATATCAAGTCTTTGTAGACTATAGAATTTTAGCTGCTCCAGTGAATTGCAAGGGAGAAACAAAAACTATAAATACATAAATAAATAAAATAAAATAAGTATAGAGTGATTTCCAGCTTTGAAAGCTGTAATGCATTATCACTTTCTCCTGTATAGTGGCCAGAATTGAAGAGTATCTGATTCTACAACACTTTCTAAAGCAGTAATTACATTTCACTCTGCCCTCCACCACAATAAAATATAGTCTGAGATGTATTACAGCTTTTAAAGCCATTTGAGATGCCTGCTGATGTTCTTTTTTGGCTGTTGTTATGCTATCATGCAATACTAGAGCTTAACAATGCTGAAAGGTGTATTAAGTCACAAAGATATTTAACAAATATTAGATAGGCCAGTCATCATAGAAATGCATCACTAACCACCAATTTCCAGCTTTAAAAGCTGTTGGCACATTTTCTGATGTCACAAAAATGGCAGTCAGAAGTGTAATGCATCACTAATCACTAACACAGAAAACTAATCACTTACAGATGTAAAAGCTGGCATACAGATTACACTACCATGCAACCTGTTTTTTTTTTTAATAAAACTTGAACTCCAACATGTTTGCCAAAATACTGTGATCAAGTTTCCAATATCTATTTGTTCTAAAAAAAAGTGTTAAGATTCATCTCCTAAAGTTTGCACTCAATGAAAGATTATTGGTATCCAGTTCTAAAACACAGAATAATGCAGTTATTATCAGATACCTATTCATAATTCTCTATATA
>NC_056728.1:1867126698-1867211698 GCF_019279795.1 Protopterus annectens
AGTCCTAGTTAGCATTCACTGTCAGATAAATACATAATGAAAAGAATTAGCAAAAAAGTATAAAATAAAGCTGACAAATACAAAGCAAAAGTATAAAACTAGTTTTGCAACACTGTCAGCCTTTAAAAATATAACTTTTTAAGTATTATTTGTTTATAAAATGTTTTAAGTTCAGACAGGTACCTGTTGACATTTTCTGTTCACTTTCAACTTTAAAAGAATGCTCTGAGTTTATTCTTTTCATCTGCATTCTTCTTTAGGGTGTACGCTTCAAAACAATTATCAAAAGATAATTTGATACTATTTTGAGTCAGTCTGAATCTGCAAATCAGAAAATATGTGTACCTTGAGGTAATATTATGTTCACTATTATTCTTCATAAAATGAATGATGAAAACTGTTTAGAGGAACATTTTTTACTTATGTTTTTCTTTTCAGTCAAAATAAAGTTGACAGTTAAAGGAACTGGTTTTCCATTTATGTTATTCAGTTTTCCAAACTAAAGTTTTATAGTCCTGTATTCCACAGTCAGAAAAATGTCATGACACATTTATTTGATTTTTTAAATAAACATAGTGGCCTTAGTTATGCAGGTTGTTGTCCTTATTTTAAACAATTATTTTATTTGCTCATATATACTGATTTCCGTATTTTTGGATTTCATTTCAGAATCATTACAATAATTAGTTGACACTAACACAAATTCAATTTTTTTGTATATGAGCTCATATTATTTTTTAAGAAAACAAGTAATGAGAGCGTTAACATAATCCATCAATTGGCACTGGGTTTGATTCTCATTAAGGAAAATTGGTTGGACTTAAAATGGACTAGAAGGGCAGCTAGCTTAGAACTTACCTATGAAAGATAGGCTTTATCAAATACAGTGCCCTAACAAGGCATTACAATGGCCTTCAAAGGTTTCTCACCTGGAGAATCCACATTATGAATAACCTGTCTTGCAGAGATCACCTTAAGGCCCTGTCTCTTTACTTAGTCTTCTACAAGTTACTGAGAGGTGATCTTTGCCTGGCATATAAGGCATCCTCAGGCCCAGATATGATGGACCTCTTACACATCCACAAAACAAACAATACCAGGAAAACTAGATCCAAGGACCTGGATTTTGCTGAAATGTAAATAAAACATGCTGGAGAGACCGATATATGGGTTAGCAGATCCCCACACTATGGAACACGCTCCCCATCCCACTTTTTTGCAATGCTTTTAAATGGGACAACAGCAGTTTAAAATAATAATATAAATTTCTTCTGGGCATATGTTTATTCCAAAAATATGCCATATACTTCTAGGATATCAAACTCAAGCTCAAGAGGCATCCAAGTGCACCTCTAATCATTTTACTTTCTCTGTACATAGTAGCAAATCTTGATAATTCTACAAACTATGTACACTATGTACACATAGCCTGACTGACAGCATCTATGTGAGATTTTGTCCTTTTAGTAGAGCATCTGCATGTCAGTTTTTTTTTTTTTTATAAAATGATGCATATTTTGGGAACTGTAGTATGCTAAATGACAAAAAAAAACTGTCAAAACTGAAATTACATATTTTAGTGTGTCGCTGAGGAAATGCTCAGTGGAAGACTGGTTTGAACTTGATTTTTCCTTGTTTTTTGTACTTGGTCATTTGTTTATCACAGATGTGATAGTGAATGGCACACTCTAATGTCACATGCAGACACAATGCCAGTGGAAAAAAAGATGTAAAGCACTGCTGCTTCTTCCACCAGTTTACATATCTTTAGAAGTCATATAGCATTCTTAAATGTGCATAGGTAAGTACTAGGCTAGCTGCCTTTGTGGGCCATTTCAAGTCTAAACAATTTCCCTTTTTGTGCTCAAAATAACCTATCCCATTTGGTTTTAGATCAGTCCTATTCATCCCATCGTTGATAATTATATACTACAGTTTTTTTGTCATTTAGCATACTACAGTTCCCAAAATGTGCATCACTTTATAAAAAAAAAAAAAAAGAAAAAAACCTGACATGCAGATGTTCTACTAAAAGGACAAAATCTCACATAGATGCTGTCCACTCTAAACAAACTGCAACAGACTTACCATAAAATGGCCAGATTCATTACTAACTCCCCATACAACTCACACCACTGCATTTCTTTAAACTCTCTTCAATGGCTTGAACTTCCCGAGTTTCTGCTATCTTATCAATTTCATATGCTACACCCTATTCTTTATAAACCCTCCTTCTGTCCATCTATATCTTCCTTAGTCTCCATCTACATCCCATCCCGGAACCTCCGTACTTCTAATCAACAATTACTTGATATCTACCACCCAAAAAGGTCAGTAGGCAAACTACTCTACAAACACTACCTTGCCCATGCTTGGAACAAACTTCCCCTTGACTTACGTTCAATCTCCCACATCTCACACTTTAAAAACGAACTAAAAGCTTATTTTCTCAATTCCAGAACCTGCCCTTGCCATGACCCTACATAGTCTTCCTTCCCTTTATGTACCCTCAAAAGGACCATACTTAGTACCGCATTACACCTCTCTCTCCAGTGTGTCTACTATGCATTTGCACAATTTTATACAAACAAAAAATGTTAATTGTTGACCTATTGAACTATATAAATGTAAAACTGTTACTTAGCTTCTTTTTAATGCAACTTTAACTTTATGCATGTATCCCAACATATGTGAATCATATTGCTATAACTGCTATTATATCAATATTGTTTAAAATTGTACTTGTTTTAAAATGTATTACTGGAGCTTTTCTCCTCGGGTCTCCACTGAAGATGGGCCACAAGCCCAGTTGGACAAAACTTGTAACAAATGTCAATAAATAAATATAAATAAATAAATAAATTAGAATAACTAGGATCATACCATAGATAATTTGAGGGGGACTCATGTATGGGATAAAGCATTTAGGAGTTGCCTGTGTACATTAGTACTACAAGAGGCAGTCCCGGGATAAATCTTCTATTTCCCAAGATTTAAGATGTACTTAAATATGGACAGAGATTAAGTTTGTTTTATCTGGATGGGGAGTCTGTTCCACAGCAGCAGTATTCTCTGTGAGGTATACCTGTCCTTCCAAACAATTCAGTTGCTGTTGCAGAAGAGGTTTAGATCTCAAGACCAAGTATTTCTGATGCAATTCGACTTGCTGATCTACAGTAAATCCATCAGTAATGGATCAGAGGATGCCTCGTATGTCAAACACAGGTCACCTCTTTGCATTCTGTAGGATACCAAGAATAGTGACAGGGCTTTGAGTTGGTCCATGTAGGACATGTTGTTTAGAACTTTTATCCTTTTAGTAAGGTATCTCTGCCATTCCAATTGTTGCATGTGCCTGGATAGATACATGCCAAGGAGGTGTTATACTGAATGACTGGCCTAATAAGGGCTGAGTAAAGGGGGGCAGTGACATCCTTAGATCTAGTCACAATCCTTTTGTTTATAAGTTGTGCAGTATAGAAGGACTTTCTTGCAAGAATGGACACATGTTGGTCAGAAGTTAGGTCATTGTCCACATATGTTCCCAAATCCCTTACATCTGAGTCAACTATTTGGCTTGTACTGTCAATGTGGTAGTACCTTTGGCTAGATGACTTCCCAAAGGATACAATAATACATTTTTTGGCATTTAGTTTCAGTCCATGATTTTGGCACCAGTTATTTATTTATGACAAACCTTCCTGCAGGATGTCTAAGTCATCTGGGGATTCAATGACTGCTCTTAGCTTATAGTCATCTGCAACCTTAGTCAGCCAGAGTCTTTTGATATTGGCGTTTACTTCATAACAGTAGATGCCAAACAGGAGAGGTCCCAGCATAGAATCTTGGGGGACTTCACTGGTGAATGGTCTCTTTGTGGCGATAACATTCAATATTTGGATTATCTGCTTCCTATCAGTGAGCCATTTGGCAATCTACTGTGTGACATAGGGGGTTATTCCCAGTTTATTTAGCCTTTCTACTATGCTTGAGTAGGGAATTATGTCATAAACGTTGGACAGGTTGAGGTATGTGATGTGTACCATTTTACCTTCATCCATTGCTTTGGTGACCGTTTAAAAAAATCCAGCAGGTTGAGTAAGCATGCCCTGCCCTTGATGAATCTAAACTGAGATGGGCCAAGTATTTGGAGGTTCCCTATGTCCTGATTGATTAATTCCATGATAAGTCTTTCCATGGTTTTGCATTTGAGGATGGTCAGATTTACACATCTGCAATTGTCTGGATCTGTTGAAGGTCCTCCCTTATGCAGAGGAATGATCTATAACTGCTCTCCATTCACTTGATACAAAACCTGTATGGAAGCTGAGATTAAACAGTGATGTTGGGGGTGTGGTGAAATCATGCTTCATGCTATTTAAGATGTATCCATGCATATTGTCAGGATCCATCAATGCAGTATATGTAGCATTTGATAAAAACTGAATTCTTGAACTCACAACATCTATAAACCAGTCACGTCTTCTATAGATATTTAAACAAGGTTGCTACTATTGTTACTTTGAAGAAATGATAAATGATAAATAAATACATTCAGTTCTTAAAACATCATTTTTTAAAGGTTGTTACAGTGGTCCTGTACAACAAGATTAGTAACTTTCACATTTTTCTGTTATCATTGTTTCATACTCATTTTTCTATTTTTTTTCATTATGGTCAATGAAAGTATACCTGTAAATAAAATGGTCATGCCCTTTACCCAACCCCATTACTATGTCCCCATCTTATAAAGTTAATCCACTTGATCTTTACAGTTTTACTTTAACAGTTGACTGGGTACAAGTGACTTTTAACTGTTTGGATAAAATGTGTTCATCTCTTAAGTTCTTAAATTACTGCTTGTGTAATAAGGGCAGCCACGGTGGTACAGCAGTTAGCATTGCCACATCACAGCAAGAGGTTCTCCAGTTCGATCCTCAGCTGGGGTGCCTTCTGTGCGGAGTCTGCATGTCCTCCCTGTGGTCGCGTGGGTTTCCTCCAGGTGCTCTAGTTTCCTCCCACATCCCAAAGACATGCTGTAGGTGGATTGGACACTTTAAATAGGCCCTAGGCATGAGTGGATGCATGGGTGTGCCTTCTGTGGAAGGTTGGGTGCATGTGTGTGCCTCCTGTGGAAGGTTGGGCACTGGGCTGGCAGCTCAACACTGTAAAACCCCACTGCCAATCATGAGCAGATAGGTGATCTGCTGTGGCAACCCCTAACTGGGAAAAGCCGAAAGAAGAAGACTGTTTGTGTAATAAAATTAAAAAGTCTATACATATATATATATATATATAGATAGATATGTATAGATATATCTAGCTATCTATATATATATATATATATATATATATATATATATATATATATAACAGTCAAAGCTATATGATGCATCCACGGGACAACCATGGCATGTACAAAATGTTTCGCAAAGAGTATAGCAGCAAAATAAAACAGCAGATAAAACAGCCAATAGACAAATATTGCTGTAAAGACGCCAAATAACGAATATCCACACAAAATGTAACAGCAGAAGAAAACAGCAAATAGGTCTATAAGTAACTTGCTATAAAAACGCCAAATAGCGAATGTCCGAACTTTTATTTGAAACAGAGTGAGCGCTTTCACCAAATAGGCTTCATCAGACTTACAACATTCACAGAAGTCAGCATTTAAATACTCATAATTAATTAAGATACATGACATCATTTCCTACTGAATTTACAGAAAAAGCAAACAGTTTACCTGATAAAATATAACGCATAAGATACTTGATTTCAAAAATAAAACAACAACATAAAATGGTAATAAATTAATATCTCCACTATTCAAATTTCTATTAATAAAAAAATATTTTAACATTTGTTAAAAAATCCCTTCTATGCATAATGGTTCACATATCCATCTATATAAATTATTAGAAATACAAAAATACAAAAATATATATGTATATAATAAAATGCATTTATAAAAAGTGAAAAATCAATTGATGAATATATATATACATGTATACATAAAATATAAATATACATATACATATATATATAAAGGCCAAGAACCAAGGTAGGGCAAAATTATTTATTGTTATTATTGTTATAGGCCTTCAATCTCCTACTACCTAAGATAGGTTTAAGTGCAACTTTATCATTTAAGCCGGGATTTATATCTCCTCTTAGCTTAATGATCCATTTAATTTCACAGCGTTCTGTGTAATTCTTAATGTCACCTCCACGAGCATTGGGATGTATAACTTGTAAAACTGAGAACATAAATTGATGTGTATGGTCAGTATCCATTACATGTTTTGCAGTTGCATAATGATTATTTCCTAGCATGATATTATAATTATGTTCACAAATTCTTTCTTTTAATCTTCTATTTGTTTTACCTATATAAAATGCACTGCATTTTATACATCTGGCTAAATCCCGTGGATGCATCATATAGCTTTGACTGTTACATTTATTATTGCAATGGCCTCAACGGGACGCTCATTCTTGGTGAGCCACAAAATTATATACCTATTCATATATATATATATATATATATATATATATATATATATATATATATATATATATATATATATATATATATATATATATATATATATATATATATATATATATATACACACACACACACACACACACACACACACACACACAAAACGACTGTCTAGTCGACCACATATGGCAATTGATTGACATGTGTAAGCTCTCACAAATCAGGGTGATGTGAAATTTTCTGTTACTCCATGTTTGTGCAGTCTTGGAGTTAGTACATATGGTTAGCAGGACGTGTGGATGTACCCCTGCAAAAAACAATGTTTCGGTTTGTTTTTTGAAGTTAGATTTTGCATGCAATGAGGCTGTTTCTTGATGCATGTATAGTACTATGTAAGTTACTTTGTTTTTTTCACCTTTTGCTATCAATATTACTGCAGTTAACAGTGGATGTTTTGGATTACGCATGGTATATCTAATAGGTATGGCACACTCAGGAGTGCAACACTTCCCTACCTTTCTGAGCATACTACACTATTAACAATCCATTGACCTGATGTGGATGTAGAACCCACAGCCCTCTGCACCCAAGGCAAGTATGCTACCTGTTATGCTATTAACACTGCTTTGAAGTTTGACAACATAAACACTGATGGCCATTTGCTAAACAAAACAGTTGTACACTGAAAACAGACTTAGCATGAGCAACAGTAAACTTCTCTTTCTTTGAAACACATATTCCTTGAAAATGCGCCCTTGTAGTTTTGAAGATTTTTTTTTTCCATTAAACAGTGAAACAAAATGTATGAACAAATAAAGTCCAAAATTAGCTGTTGAGCAATCTGGTATTTGGTACAGAAGATTAAGGCTCTTGTTTTCTATAGCCAAGGTACAGGGTTTGAGCCAAAGCAAGCTGATTAACTAACCTGCCAGTCCTAACTAGGGTATTTTACACATGCACACAGAGGAGCAATAGTTCTTTAACCTGCCAGCCCTAACTATTGTATTTTACACATGCACACAGAGGAGCAGCTGTTGTAGTCCACATCTGTTCCACAAAGATCAAAGCCCCCTTCCAGTGTGTGTTACTGTGGTAAGAAGAAAGCCCAGAGTTCTCTTGTTCCAAAGTGCATTTAAATCATCTTGGGCATTGCTGTGCTTCCTTATAGAAAAAAATGTACGGTTGCAAAATGTTTAACAATTAAATGTTGTGGATATATATATATATATATATATATATATATATATATATATATATATATATATATATATATATATATATATATATATATATATATAGATATATATAATATTATATTAAATACACAAATATACAGTATATACAGACACACACACACACACACACACACACACACACACACACACACACACACACACACACGCACACACACAAATACACACACACACATACATCTACATACCCTCGTTCCTCCTTCAGTTATCAGAAGTATATACAGACACACACACACACACACATCTATATACCCTCGTTCCTCCTTCAGTTATCATAATTCTATCAGATGTATAGATCAGTTAGGTATCTTTGCAAAGTATTTCATTTTTTCAGATAGTGTAGTATCTAAGCTATCCTTATTCAGAGTGCCTGTCATATTCTGTCTGTCTCTCTCTTTCTCTCTCTCTCCCTTTCTGGAAAGATAATTTCCAGAACTGGACACATTAGTGCTATAGTAATCTCTGCAGAACAATTGCTCATCCCTTTGTTTCATAGATAATACCTCATCTAACATTCAGCATCATTGCAACCATCATCCCACATTTCTCTCCATGATCATTTGATAAAGATTCATTCATGATTGTCAGATTTTTTTTTATCCTAGCCATAGCTTTCTGTAAGTAGCTGGATACCCAGATGTAAGAAAAGGGCGATAAAAATAAATCTTTAAATATTTAGAAAACTGCCAGATTTTAAAGAATGATTAAAGACTTCAGATAGTGGAGTGGAAAATGAGTCGATGTGAACTGAAAGAAACTGCCTCCAGTGAACACCATGCTCGGTATAGTGAGTTACTGATGACTGTAGTATTCAGTGGAGGTTTAAAGTTTTGAATAAATGATTAATAATCAGAAAAGTATACATGAAGAAGAAGAAAATTCCACCATAACGTAACGTTTACTCTACCTCTCCCCTTGGATTTAATATAAACTTCAGTCACGTAAATCTTCAGGGAAGAGAATGTTACACCTTTCCCAAGGCTGTATAATATCAGAGTTCAAGTATAAGGGTACAGGGCACCATGAAAGTCATGCAACTACTATGGAAGTCTTCAAGGTGTAGACAGAGTACATCACTGCCCTTTGTCTCTCAGTTGTAAGTTGTGCTACTGTTGATGCAGTACAGTTCCTCCTAGCGTGCCTGGTGAGCAGGCATTCAATAATATTATTTACTAGAACATATGGTAAATTCTAGAAGAATGTGGTTATAGCATCCGAGGACATAAACATATAATCCATACATCTAGGTACATTTTTGATGAAGAAGCTTGTTTAAAGGCTGTTCTACCTGTTTGCTCATGATGCTATATAAGAAAAAAAATGGATAGCATGTCTTGAATGGTAGGGTATAATGGGTTTATATCAGATGATCAAAAGCTGAGAATATCAAAGCTCCAAACCTCAAACTGAAAACTTCGAAACCGGAAAACATCGAACGTGAAAAAAAAACAGTACACACCCAAAACAACACAAAAACCACTCTATGCAGGGGGTCAAGCCCTCCTGCACCCCTCACACCCCCGCTACTTAAATATACCAACTCCGTGATCGCACTACAGTGCAGTAAAGGGAAATCTTCCCTTCTCGCACTCTATGGCGATCTCCACTTTACGCTTCAATGTTTTCAGGCTTCGAGGTTTACAGTTCAAGGTTTGGAGCTTCGATATTCTCTGCTTTCGATCATCTGATATAAACCTGGATATAATTATACAAGAGAGGTAAACTATTAATTGAGATTAGACAGCAGAACAGAGATATTCAGTCTCCCAGGTAATGAAGTAACTCTGGTCAGTCTAGTGTGGAATATACAATTTCAACATTCCCTGTGTGAGCTAAAACTGACATTTATTCATCTCCAAAAGAACAGATTTTTAGTATTTAAAATGTTTGATAGTCTTTTCTTAAATGGTGCTGCTCTTCATAATAATGAAAGAAAGAAGGGTTTTGGAAATTACAGCATGCTTGAAATTTGGCCATCAATAAATTCTTATGTTCTTTAGTTATCCAAGAGACAATTTTACATTCTATCCTTCTGCTGATAAAGAAAAATATATTTCCTGTAAGGAAAATTTAAATTAATGAAGAAACTGATGGCACTGATAACATTCTGTAGTCCAGTACCCCAGTATCCCTCCAACAGAGCAGAGGCCAAGAAGATTTTAGAAGAAATTTGAAGTGTTTTACCAGTTATTAAAAGAACTAAGGAAAGTGACTGTTTAAGAAAAGATAAAGAAGTAAACATAAGTAGTTTCTGAAAGACTGAATGTAATAGCCCAACCAAGCATACTGTGATTACCTGCGGTCAGTATGGGCCTAAGGGATACTGACCATGTGTGAATGAAATTATATTTAATAGGAAATCGTTGCTGTAGAACATCTGAAATCATATGGTATGAATATGCCCTAAAATAATCGAAGGATGGCCTACATGTTTGACAACAAAGGGAAGAGATTATCTGTGATGTTGCAGTGGAGAAGAAGAAGCAATATATGGTTCTCAGACGCAGTAGAATGGAAGTACAGGAAGATGCTGTGTTTGAGAATAGTGATCTTCAACATGCGGAATAGTTTATGGTGTCAAGGAAACATTCAACAATAAAATTTGAAAGATGACTATTAAATGGAAGGAAATATGTTTGTGATGTTTATAGTAGAGACAAGAAAAGAATATACAGGAATAATAGATACTAATGTTAGGATAGCCATGTCAGAGGATAATATTGGGCATTAGGCAAAGAAAAAAGATGTGCATAGGAAAAGAAATTCATCATGAATGCCCATATTTGTATAGTATCTATTAAAGTTAGAGGCCTGATGAGCAGTAGCAAGAAAATGTCAGCCTTCTTCTTATATAAATACAGTTCCTCAAAGCTGGTCTCATTTTATCTAGCAATTTTTGTACACCTCTATGGATTGCAGAATAATAACTAACCTGTTTATACAGTCTAGAGTGAAAAAATAGATCTATTAGAAACTTTATCTTATTACAATTATTCCGAGAGATTACATACTCATTTGGATATTTAAAATAAAACTGAGGCATCATCCTCAGCTGTCCCTGATTATGTTGTTTGTCATTAGGAGATTGTGGGTGACTGCCACCTATCTGCATGTTTGCAGAGGAAATGTATGAAATAGAATCTAAACTGCTGTCATTGTCTGATGGCTCACAGTGGACATTTCTAAAATAACTATTCACACATTTGCATGTCAAAGTCACTACACTGATAACCTTGAGAAGAAATGGTGAAAAGCAGACTCAGAAAATGTTCTTACATTCTTAGATGTGCCATGGAGAGGAGGTGGTGGAAAACATTAAAAAAAAATGTGGTTGTGCTCACAGATGTGCTTAGTAGAGGAGGATACAGTGAATTAGTAGCCACAAAACACTGGTTACCACCCCAGATGTGCTCTATGTAGGAGGATACAGTGAAGGAGCAACCACAGGACTGAGCTCACCACCCCAGATGGGCTGTGTAGAGGATGATGCAGTGAAAGAGCAGTTGTATTACTGTGCTTACTACGCCAGATGTGCTCGGTAGACAAAGCTACAGTGAAGGAGCAGTCACATGATTATGCTCACTTTCTCAGATGTTGTGCTCTGGAGATAAGGACATCTTCAGTGAACAGACTTACAGACTATGTTCATATTCCTAAATGTGCAGGGGTGAGAAGATGGTGGGGAAACAACTACAGAGGGTGTGGTTGTATTCAGAAGTGTTGTGATCCACAGAGGAGGAAACAATGAAGGAGCAGCCACAGGTCTGCGCTTACCATCCGGGATATGCCCTGTGGAGGATGATACAGTGAAAGAACAGTTGTAGGACTGTGCTTACCGCCCCAGATATGCTCTGTAAAGAAGGATAAAGTGAAGGAGTAGGACTGTGCTTACCAATGTAGATGTGTCCTGTAAAGGAGGATACAGTGAAGGATCTGTTGTAGGACTGTGCTTACCAATGTAGATGTGTCCTGTAAAGGAGGATACAGTGAAGGATCTGTTGTAGGACTGTGCTTACCAATGTAGATGTGTCCTGTAAAGGAGGATACAGTGAAGGATCTGTTGTAGGACTGTGCTTACCAATGTAGATGTGTCCTGTAAAGGAGGATGCAGTGAAGGATCTGTTGTAGGACTGTGCTTACCAATGTAGATGTGTCCTGTAAAGGAGGATACAGTGAAGGATCTGTTGTAGGACTGTGCTTACCAATGTAGATGTGTCCTGTAAAGGAGGATGCAGTGAAGGATCTGTTGTAGGACTGTGCTTACCAATGTAGATGTGTCCTGTAAAGGAGGATACAGTGAAGGGTCTGTTGTAGGACTGTGCTTACCAATGTAGATGTGTCCTGTAAAGGAGGATGCAGTGAAGTATCTGTTGTAGGACTGTGCTTACCAATGTAGATGTGTCCTGTAAAGGAGGATACAGTGAAGGATCTGTTGTAGGACTGTGCTTACCAATGTAGATGTGTCCTGTAAAGGAGGATACAGTGAAGGATCTGTTGTAGGACTGTGCTTACCAATGTATATGTGTCCTGTAAAGGAGGATACAGTGAAGAATCTGTTGTAGGACTGTGCTTACCAATGTAGATGTGTCCTGTAAAGGAGGATACAGTGAAGGATCTGTTGTAGGACTGTGCTTACCAATGTAGATGTGTCCTGTAAAGGAGGATGCAGTGAAGGATCTGTTGTAGGACTGTGCTTACCAATGTAGATGTGTCCTGTAAAGGAGGATACAGTGAAGGATCTGTTGTAGGACTGTGCTTACCAATGTAGATGTGTCCTGTAAAGGAGGATGCAGTGAAGGATCTGTTGTAGGACTGTGCTTACCAATGTAGATGTGTCCTGTAAAGGAGGATACAGTGAAGGATCTGTTGTAGGACTGTGCTTACCAATGTAGATGTGTCCTGTAAAGGAGGATACAGTGAAGGATCTGTTGTAGGACTGTGCTTACCAATGTAGATGTGTCCTGTAAAGGAGGATACAGTGAAGGATCTGTTGTAGGACTGTGCTTACCAATGTAGATGTGTCCTGTAAAGGAGGATACAGTGAAGGATCTGTTGTAGGACTGTGCTTACCAATGTAGATGTGTCCTGTAAAGGAGGATACAGTGAAGGATCTGTTGTAGGACTGTGCTTACCAATGTAGATGTGTCCTGTAAAGGAGGATACAGTGAAGGATCTGTTGTAGGACTGTGCTTACCAATGTAGATGTGTCCTGTAAAGGAGGATACAGTGAAGGATCTGTTGTAGGACTGTGCTTACCAATGTAGATGTGTCCTGTAAAGGAGGATACAGTGAAGGATCTGTTGTAGGACTGTGCTTACCAATGTAGATGTGTCCTGTAAAGGAGGATACAGTGAAGGATCTGTTGTAGGACTGTGCTTACCAATGTAGATGTGTCCTGTAAAGGAGGATACAGTGAAGGATCTGTTGTAGGACTGTGCTTGCCATCCCATATGTTCCCAGTAGAGGAGGATACAGTGAATGGCCAGTCACAAAGAATGCCCTCAAATAGACAAGAACTTTATCAGTGAACATTCGTAAAGACTGTGGTCACCATCCCAGATATGCTTTGAAGGCAAGGACATCTTTGGTGAACAATCATAGAGACTGTTCACTCTCACAGATGTGTTGTACACAGGAGGTGGTAGGAGAAATGCCACAGAGGCTGTGGTCGTATTCACAGATGTTGTGTTCTTTAGACAAACACATGACAGGGAATGTTCATACAGACTATGCTCACATTCATGGTGTTGAGGCTGTGGGGACCATTATAAACTAATAAGGTTTGTGCCGTTTGGATATATGTGGTATCTCACTTGCTATCTCCACTACAGGATATTATCCTGAGTTTGTCAGACATTTTTAGTTCATCTAACAGTGTATCAGATGTGCATATTTCTCACAAGAACTCTTTTAGGCTTTTTTTATAAGAACCATTTCTGTGAATCTATGCAGAATGTATTTCTGAAACTTACTGAAGTGCTTTATTATTTTCAGAAATGATATTTATGATACGTTTATAATGCCATATATTTTTATAATGTCATTCATAGTCCCCTTGTCTGCTGGCTTACTACATAAGCTGATTATCTGAAATATGGAAAATAGTTTCCTTTTCAATGTATTATAGTCACATGCAGAGTCATCCATCTTGCAGACAACAGAATGAACTCTTATTTCAAGTACAAATTGCTATTTTATGATACAATTTTTTTTAGATTTATTTACATTTGTTAAACATATCTTAACCCAGCATGTGATTTTTTTCCTTTAGCTGATTTGGTTTGTAATTTCTCAACAGTTCAGGCCCATTTGTAACTGTGCTGACTACCTCTACAGATGTGGGAGCTGCAGTTTTCACTGTCCTTTGTATGGTGCGAATGCCTTGATCAAAAATATAGCTTTATACCATTTTGACCCTATTTACATAGTGATAGCTTTACTGGCATTTCTGCTTTTGACACCCATCCCTGACCTCTGGCTCACACAAAGGATTTGTCTGTTCTTTACATACAGTCTTAAAGCTTTCTTTTACATTTTTGAAATATTGTTTCTATGCAGTTCACAAAACCAGTATCATTTAAAAATAATCTATAATGTGAATAAAATTTTAGAGGCTGGAATGTTCTATAACAGCACTTTATACATTGCACGTTTTTCTCACATATGGGCATCACTTACATTTTTAGGTTTTTTACTGACGATCTAATTTAATATAGATGTGTACTTACTCAGGCCCTTCCTTAGCAATTCTACATGCTTCGGCAAGTTATAAAAATGGTCTTTTATATAAAGGATTATGAATAAAACATAGTTTATAGACATATATATGCATACTCTTTTCAATATGGCTTTTGGAGTCATTCAGGATTATTGCAGGGTTGGCAGTTCTATCTGACCCTTGAGACTAGGAAACAGAAGTAAAATATTATCCGACAACTCTACAAATAAATACTAACTTGATTCAGCAAGTTATAAATCAAATCATTGTTTATATGTAATGATGTTATGAAAAAAGAGATTAAGACATGCATACATATCCTTTCTTGCATGGCTTTATTGCAGTTTTCTGGATTTTTTATACTATAAAGGATTATGAGCAAATATTGGCTAAAACGGCATATGTACATTTTCATGATTGACTCTTTTAGAGTTTCTTCTTTAAGAGAAAGCTGAATTACTTTGACATAAATCAGACATCAAATAAAAGCTTTACTCAAGTTCTACTGAATTTTAAATTTCATTCCTGTATGTAAGTTTTTGATAGTCATCTGTTCTTAAATGTCAGACTTTAACATTTCTCGGTCAAAGAAGTAATAATCGCTTAAGTTTAGTCATTACTAAATTTAAAAAAAGAGACAGCTGCACAGAGAATTAGCAGCACTATGTGTTATGATTGCTAAGGGACAAAAATCATACCTCTCCCTAACCTGATATAACTGTTAATGGTCTCTGAAACATATAGACACACTGAACTTGATTTGGACTGTCAACTACTCCTTACTCTTTGACTGCAAAAAAAAAAAATAAATAAATTTTATTTATTTATTAGTTAAATAAGCCCACTGGGCAGTGGCAACCTGGGAGCACTACGTGTTTACATAACTTTCTTAGAGTCACACAGTAGTGAAATTTAGATAAAAGGATTTAAAGCTGCATGGTAAACTAAAGAAACCAGTTCATTAACAGCTAGAACCATAGTCCTGTGCAAGCTTCCAGGCATATTCTTAGAAGTCTAGCAAAAAGAAATCATAAAATTTTAGAATTTCGATTTACATGTTGGAATTTAACATTTTAATTTTTTAAATAAAATATTCCTTTTTGGGATGCCATTTGTCCTTCTGCCTGCCGGCTATCAGTCCTTCTCTTATGAATATTTGGCCATTTATTCTCTTATGAATCTTTGGTCATGTCTTCTTTGTTGGTGACAATGTGGCCAGTGAGGCAATCAAAAGTCAGCTAAAGTTAGCTGTCATCTGGGCAAGCATGGAAGCTTTTGGGTGCTGTAGCCATTCAAGGACCATCAATTTCTTGCAGTCCCACTCTCCTGAAAGATGACAGAACTAGCAGCTACAGGGGCTTATAGAGGAGGGCCAGTCTCATCATCAGTCCTGTCCCTTCCTCATATCCCCACTGTTGCCACTTCCTTTAATGTGCTTAGGGCTAAACCCAAAGCCATCCTTAATTCAGATCTTCTAGGCATTTTTTTCTTTAAGGCCTAAGACCACCCCCAGCTGACTGACAATGAGTACTCACATGACCACAGGGGCATGCTCCTCCTTCCACTTGCACAAAGGTTTTACACATGTGCATTAATAAAGACTACCATGAATGGCTGGCACCATCAGTCTTGCACCCTTAGTCTTGGCTGCTTTCATCATCATGATGGCAGTCAGCTGACCTGAAACACCTCTCTCTAGCTCTCTTCCTCCAGGATGGCTGTGCTGGCACCAGCTCTTCTCACTCATTCACCTACCTGGTTATTTTAACTCCTGAGCTGCTAAATATTTGGGTTGTTCAGGTCATAATTGAGGCTTTATCCCTCTATGTCACATAGCTGGGTTAACATTTTAAATCACACGTACCTTTCAATATAACAATACACTAACATACTAAAATAACACTATTGACAATTCAGCACTTGTTTATTTTGGTCTGCTAGTTAAACACTGGAAAGGACTACAAGATGTATGTCATAATCACCAGTTTGTAAATATACTAACTCCAAAGTAGTACTGCCTTGTAGTTAAGAGTTATTTGGTTTTGATGAAAAAACAGGTACCATAATGCTCACAGTTTGAACTGCTATGCACATATAGTCTATTGTTCTCCACAATTTCCTCCATTTCTTTGAGACTCACATTCCCTGTTACTTACTATGGCTTCCATCTTATGCTCCAGGGTGTTCTCTCCCATGTTTGACACAATGCTTTTCTTCTAATCATCCATCATATATCATTGCTCTCAATCTTTTCACTACAGACATCAAGACTCACTTTTCAAGGAATACCATAAAATGTTGCTCCAAATTTCAGTTCATAAACTGTGTAGGCAGCTCTGGAAGGAAATACAAAATACTACTCATACCTTCCATATGCATCTAAACTCAACAAACACACACACAAAAAAAAAACAACTCCCTACCGCATCAGAAGATTCTCTGAAACCATACCACGAACATAACTTCACTGCACTGTCCATTGGTTCTAAATGCGTTCTTACTCCACTACTTAAAGAACTAATCCATACGTACATACATACATACATACATACATACATACATACAAATATTTCAGGCATGGGCATTAATGCCCTTCTAGCTTGCCAATATACCAAAACACTTGTTCCCATAATAAGTGTTCAGGCTGTTCTTAAAAATATCTGAACTACAGCATGCGTTAATGTAATTGGTAGTCTGTTCCATGCATCAGCTACTTTGTCAGAGAACCAATTACTACACTTCTCATTCCTATAGAATCTTCTACACAAGTTGTCTGATGATTTTCTAGCACTTTTTGGTAACCGCAAACATTCCCAGAGGTAGTTGTCTCTAAATGCCCTATATACTTGAATAAGATCACCTCTTAGATATCTGTAAGAGACACTGTACAAGTTCAGATATTTTAGTCTTTCATAATAACTTAACTTTTCAAGTCCATGGATGCCCTTGGTATATTTCTGCCGTACTATTTCCAGTTTACTCATGCTTGTTTTCTTATAGGGTTTCCATATTGTTATTCCATACTCAAGTTTGGGTCTAATGTAACTAGCAAACAATGATTTCATTATTTTTGATTTCCTAGACTTTATACATCTTTTTATACAACCTATAGTTCTATAACTATCATTAACCAATTGGGTGATATGATTAGAAAAACCCATAGCGAATTGACACATAAACCCAGGTCCTTAACTGAGTCTACAGTTTCAATCACATGTGTGTTGTATTAAATATTTACCTTTCAGTTTATGTCCCCCAGATCTCATATGCTTAATTTTTGATGTATTTATCAGCGTATTATTCTCCTGTGCAAAATGGTCAATCTAGTTAAGTTATTTTGCAGACATGCCTTATCTATAACACATGTAATCAGTTTACCCAGTTTCAGGTCATCTGCATATAGACAGTAGATCACCTCAGATGAGTACGTTAGGTATGAAAGATACAATCTAAACAAGTAAGGGCCTAGGACAGAGCCCTGTGGGACACCCTGACTGTAACCAAGGATTTCACCTGTCCATTTGCTGTATGATACTTACCATGTCCTATTTGTAAGCCACACAGCTATCCATCTTATCAAGAGTACATCAATACCTAGTTGTACTAATTTATTGATCAGTGTTTTTGTATGACCCTGTCAAATGTTGAAGTTAAATCTATATAAATTACATCACAGCACAATGTTTCATTCATAGCTGTTATTATATTGTTATAGAACATAATGTTACAGGTGGTAATAGATCTGTTTTCAACATATGCATGCTGATATATGGTTTCAAGTCCCAACTTATCCAGTTCTGATAATAACTTATCCGACATTATCTTCTCCATTATTTTTCCATGACATGAAAGTAGACTTAAGGGTCTATATGACTCCAGGTTTGTCCTACTCCCCTTTCTCTTGAAGACAGGTTTAATAAGAGCATGTCTCCAATCTTGAGGAATCTCCCCACATTTATATGATCTAGTGAATAATAAATATAATTGTATTGTAAGTTCTTACTGAAGTGTTCTTAGGTCATTGTTATTAATTTCATCTCCTCTCTGTGCTTTGTTTTTATCCAGTTTGTACAGTTCTTTTTCAATATAATGTAATTTGATTCCAGTATCCAGGGTTACCTGGCTGTCACTAGGACAACTTATCACCCATTTTATGGAGCCAAACTGTTTTGCATAAGATTTTGTAAATATATCTATAATCTGTTGTATCATGGAATAAATTTTAAGAATCTGCACACAGTTTATTAATTTGTGTGTCTTTACTCCTTCCACATCTTGTGTATCTATAAAAAGGTTTCCTATTATGCTCAATATCTTTATATAACTTTTCTTCAAAATTTTCTTGATCTTGTCTCACACTATGCTTAATCTGTTTGTCCAGGTTGTTTATTCCAGTTTTCAAAGTTGTAGCTCGACATCTCTTCCATTTCTTATATTTTCCAAGCCTTCCTCCAAAATGAGTCTCAATGTAAGTGTCTTACAATAGACCACACCATCTAAGCCCTAACACTTTCTGACAATTCTGCTCAAGTCATTTAATACTAAACAGCAGGTGGCCAATTATCACCTTTGCTTCCTGTAGTTTTCTTAGCCAGAATTAGCTTCAAAATCCTTTACTGAAAAACACACTTCATTAGATTTACAATATCTGATAAATGAAGTGAATTGCAAAAAATGCAGAATATGTTGGCTCTTTGTAAGAAAATGAGCTATATACGGGTGTTAGTATGAAGGGTCTTTATGTAGTTGCTGATTTTTATATTGCAGATACAACAAAGAAAAGACATTTCATATGCCAAAAATTATTAGTGCTATGTTCAATCAAATTATTATATCTCTGTGAGCATTCAGTAAAGACCCAATATGTCAGTAGTGCAATTGTTTACCTGTTTGAGAGCTTTCCAATGATATGTGAAAACAGAGGGTAGGGTACACCTGTTCTGTGATATTGCAAAATCTGTGCAAATTATGTGTATAATAGCTTCATAATATTCAAAATATTAATATATAAAAGTGTGTGTGTGTGTGTGTGTGTGTGTGTGTGTGTGTGTGTGTGTGTGTGTGTGTGTGTGTGTGTGTGATGATAGGTATCACTGTTACCATTATGAGCCCTAATGCTTTGTATAAGATGGCTCCATTTATTCACCTGAAGATCACATATCTTTTATGAAACTAATGCAGTTCTAAAATATAGCTAATAGTCATAACCAGTTTACCAAAAAGCATGTATATGTCAGGATGTCTTCAAACCACATAATTTTAATGTTATTTCTTTCTTAACAGCCAGTCCTTGCATGCACCATCAGTAATATGACAATATGTCACTCTGTGTTTGCACCTTTAATGTAAACATGGAAAAAAGTCACATTGCTCATAACGTTTTGCAAACACTCCATAATAACCCTAGTTCTGTACGTCACATGCTGACTACTTTGCTATGCATGCTTAGTAAATCATACCAGCTTGTAGATGACACCTTACTGTCTTAGCTTTATGCATGCATCTCTATCAAGACTTCATTTCAGGAGTACAGGGAAGACTCCCGTGAAGATGAATATAGGATGCACAGGAACTCTGTTTTCCTGAAGAGTATACTCTTGTAGGAAGAAATGAAATCATTTTCCTCATTAGTACATCTGTTAAATTGCCCAGAGAGACTCAAAGAAGGGCCCATTTTTTTCCAACAACAGTGAAGTCACTAGTTTTCAAATAAAAGTAATTTTAAGGATGCCAGTGTGACAATGTGGTTTGGACATTTTTAAATAAAAGCCATTTTAGTTTCAATTAAGGGTATAAAGAAATGGGCATCTTGGGAAAACATCAACATTTAATGAGATGGGAGGCTAACATGTATAAAATGTTGCAGAGGAGCAATCTGGTGTAACATTCTGTCTTTGATTTTTACAGCACTGAGACATAAATAAAGTGGGAGATATGAAGCCTGGGCCATTTATACATCAACTGTTTTCAGCAGTGGCTGCAGAAGGAAACCAGAAACAATGTTAAGGAAGATTTGTCATGGTCAGTGAAATGATTACAGTGTGGTAGATGTGATGGCCACCGTTAAGGCTAGAGGTGGAAGAGCAATGCATAGTTTAGGGGCAAACAGATCGAATTCTTCCCCAGCTGGGGAAGAATGACATATGCCTCATACTGAATGGCAGTTTGGAACACTTAGCAGGGTAATAAGTGCCATACCTAAAATAAACTTGGACTCAAGCTTGTTTTATATGGTCAAAAGTGGTACAGAGGTTTAACTGGCACAGAGCAGTGGGGAGGCCTAGGCATAGGCTTAATATCTACATGTACAGACAAGTGGTACAGGCTGGATAAACCTACATAGCACATCCCGCCATAAAAGCCAGCTGGCCAACAATGTATTAGTAAGAAGGGGTTCAGTTATTAAAGGAGGAAATGGCAAAATTTTACAAGGACTATATGAGAGGTTTACAGAGTGGATATGAAGATGTACATGGCAGAAGGCTGAAAGTCCCCTTTCCCATACACTGTTGGAAACTCCTGGGTTTTGGCTGGTGTGATTTTCAAACAATCTGGAAATATATCGCTGATTGATAAGTATATTTCTTGGCATTTTAACCTTTCAGAGTTCTGCATTGTTTTAAATTTGCCTGACTAAATTATTGTTTGCCTGACTGAACTATTTTATATATTTTCTGGCGTTGTTTTATGTTTCTCATCTGTCCTGAAACTGCTTACCCCCTATTTCTGAGGTGGAGTTTATAAAACTGGACTAACAGCTTTTGTGTTATCTGATTGCTTCAAGGCTTGCTGATTTAAAAATAGTTTCTGTTTGTAAATTCTTGCATACACTGTTGGAAACTCCTGAGTTCTGGCTGGTGTGATTCTCAAACAATCTGGAAATATATCGCTGATTGATAAGTATATTTCTTGGCATTTTAACCTTTCAGAGTTCTGCATTGTCTTAATTTTGCCTGACTGAATTATTGTTTGCCTGACTGAATTATTTTGTATATTTTTTGGAATTGTTTTATGTTTCTCATCTGTCCTGAAACTGTTTTTCCCCCCTCCCTCCTACCCAATTCTTGTGGAGTTTTCATAATTGGTGGCTTTGCAGTTGCCCACCCCTACTGTAAATTTGATCTAGGACACCCCTCCCAGTCTGGTGTTCACTCTATTTAATACAGAGAGAACGTCTGAGAAGGCCAACCCACTTAGGTTCTTAACCTCTGCTCCTCCTTCCTGTCTCCTTGCACTTTACTAAAAAAAAAAAAAAAAAATTGCACTTTATTTTGCTTTTGCCTCTTCTTAAAAGTACTCAGTTGTATTTATTCTGCTGCATTTATTACTGTTTGGCAGTAGCCTGATTAAATTGTAACTGTTATTCTAAGCCTTTCAGTTTAACCACTTGGGCTTTAGACCAGTTGTTTTACATTAAGACGGTTTGTGGTCTGCGGCAGGACAGGTAGCTTACATCCTTCTAAATTGGGAATTGCTGATTGAAGGCTCAGTGTCTGTTATTCTAAAAGTGTATTAGTTCTGGTTTAAGCACTTGGGCTTCAGGCCAGTTATTTTACATTAAGAAGGTTTGTGGTCTGAACTCTTCTGGGAGGAGAGGTTAGATTCTGCCCTTCTGAGCTGGGAATTTCTGGTTAAAGGATTATTGTGCCTGCTTATCTGAACTGTTTCTTTCTGAAACTGGTGCACCTTGTTTGCTGTAGAATATACTTGATTCAGGCATTCTAAATCTAGCTTTGTCTGTATAACTTGAGCACTAATACAGGCCATCTTTCTTGGAGAAGGTTCCCCTGCACCCTAGTGGCAAGAGTGTGCAGTTAGAACTTGTCTGATTGCAGACTGCTGGAACAGGGCTCAGTTTTTAGCTTTTTTACTGGTTAATTGGGTAATTTGTTTAAATCAGTTTGCTTGTTTTCTATTGTTATATAAAACAAAATTGCACTTTATTCATCTGCTTTTACTGTATTTGTGTTTCTTCCTACTTTATTGCATTTATTCTGCTGCATTTATTACTGCTTGTTAGTAGCCTGATTAAATAGTAACTGTTATTCTAAGCCTTTGGTTGGAGCACTTGGGCTTCAGACCAGTTGTTTTACATTAAGAAAGTTTGTGGTCTGCACTGTTTTGACAGCACAGGTAGCTTACATCCTTCTAAGTTGGGAGTTGTTGATTGAAGGCTTAGTGTCTGTTATTCTAAGAGTATATTAGTTCTGCTTTAAGCACTTGGGCTTCAGGCCAGTTATTTTACATTAAGAATGTGTGGTCTGGACTCTTGTGGGAGGAGAGGGTAAATTCTGCCCTACTGAGCTGGGAGTTTCTGGTTAAAGGCTTCTTGTGCCTGCTTATTTGAACTGTTTCTTTCTGAAATTGGTATGGCTTGTTTGTTGTAACATGGACTAAATTCAGACCTGCAGAATCTAGCTTTGTTTGTCTAACTTGAGCGCAAATCCAGACCATCTGATTTTTGGAGAAGGTTCCCCTGCACCCTAGTGGCAAGAGTGTGCAGTTAGAATTTGTCTGATCAAAGAATGCCGGAACGGGGCTCAGTTTTTAGCTCTTTATTGGTTAATTTGTTTAAATCAGTTTGCTCATTTGCTACTGATATATTAAAAAAATACACTTTATGCATTGCTGCTTAGCTAGGGTTAAACTATTTCTGGCGTCATAAAGTCTGCTCTTCAAAATTTCCCTTAGAACTAGCAAGTTTTTTAGTTTTAGCACTCAAATCTGTTTCTTTGAGCTCAGCGCTTGTTCAGAAATCATTGTAGGCACTAAATCAGCTACAAATTACTACAGCACTCAACTTTCCTCACTTGTCTAGAGGAAAACAGTTTTTAGTACTTAATAAATAAGCAACTATCCAGGCATGTCTAAGGGTCAGCTCCTGGTGTTTTCTCCTGTCTACCTGATGAATCTGGGCATCTTGGAGCAATGCAGCAATTGACTCATGTACACAGACAACCCTCTCCTCCTACCACCCAACACTACATCCTGTGAGAGATGCACTTATATAGCCAAACTGGAAGCAAAGCTCTCTTCACCCAAGACTGGACTAGACATTCAAGAGGAGAAGGTAAACACTTGCACCATACCACACTCATCACATAGTCCCTCAAAACCTACACCACCAAAACACGCACATAGCAACACAAAACACACACCTACATTTGTGGAGGCTCTCAATAAAAATCTGCTCAAGCAACAGTGACCTCCAAAGTAGAAACGCATGCAACCTCCACCCCCCAACACAATCCAAATGATACATAGCCCACAAACTCAGTGTGCCACTCAACCACAGCCCATAAGGCATAACAACATACCCAACACTCTAGTCATAGGTGACTCTATAGTCAGGCACACTGATGTTCTACTCAACAGGTTAAACAAGGAGAAAGTTACTGTCAGCTGCCTGTCAGATGCCAGGATCCACCATATAATGCATGCACTCAAGTCACTCCACAACAAGTACAAATATGACTCTGTCATTGTCCATATCAGTGTGAATGACCTGAGACATACCTCCCTGGACTACATGAAAAGAGACATGGAGGAGCTCTCCGATCTTGTAGCCCAGGCAGGTATGACCCTAGCCCTGAGTAGCATCCTGCTATCATCCAGAATGATACCTCAGTACAAGGACAAAATGATTGACTTCATCAATTGGCTAAGCTTCTGGTGTCATTCTAAGGGGATCCAGTATCTGTCTGCCTGGGATGACATGATCGACACACCATGATGCTTTGCCAGAGATGGCCTGCACCTGTCACCCTTGGGATGCCGGATACTGGCTAAGGCTCTTGCCACCCCTATAGTGCCTTTTTTAGGCAAGGTTCAAATGACAAATTCACCACCATAACAGGTACAAGCAAGCAAAATCTGAGGGTAACGCTACTCAAATCTAGAAATCTAAACCTCAAAATACATTCACTTGAGGCACTCCTTAAAATGGAGAACATCAATATCTGTGCAGTGACAGAGACCTGGTTCAAGGCTCCAGAGAGCATCCCTGCATTACCAGGCTATAATTCATACCACACCTTTAGGCCACCAAACCTAGACTGAAACACTAAAGGTGGAGGTGTGTCCATATTCATTAAGGATAGCCACACCTCCAGGCTAGTTGCTCAGCATAATGCATCTGAGATTATCCAAGTGCAACTAACTCTGGGAAAAACCGCAATCCAAATTGTAACTTGCTACAGATCCCCTACCATGCCCCAGGACTTACTCCTCATTTCTTGATACACTGGAAAATATTAGAGTACAACCCAACACCCTAATAATGGGTGATTTCAACTACCCCACCATTAACTGCAAAAACTACTCATGTACCAACTCTTTTGCTCAACATTTTCTAGAATTCATAAACTCCAATGCCTTGGATCAACTTATCCACACCTCCGCCAGGGGAAGCAATAACCTAGACCTGGTCATTACCAACATGGGCGACCGGTGTTCCACACTAGAGGTCAGTTCCTTGTTGGTAAGATCTGACCACAAGTTAATCAGCCTAGACATTCACATCCCGCAACCACCCCCCATTAGGGAAACCACCTTAAATAATTTCTCCAAAGCCAACTTCACATTTCTTAAGACAGAAGTGGTAAACTTCACGACACCCATGCAGACGGTCAATAGAGGTACGACTGCTGAATCCTACACAAATGCACTTTATAAGCACTTACATGAGTGCATGGATCATGCAATCCCTAACAGAACCAAGATGCTATCCAAAAAAAGCAAGCCAATATGGTGGTCCCCTGCCATAAACAAACTCTACAACAGAAGAAAGAAACTGTTGCAAAAAAGAGTAAAATGCCATGACTGGAAGAACTCTCTGGTCAGCCTCAGTAAGAAGCTGAGATCCCTCATAAAATCCTCCAAACTTAGTTATGAAAACAAAATCACCACTGATTCTAAAGACAACCACAAAGGATTCTATAGCTATGTCAAGACTCTCAATGGCAACACTCAGATCTGCTCTGAGTTACAGCACAATGGCACTAAATATACAGAACCAACTGATATTGCCAACATCCTGGCAAATAGGTTCACTGCTAACTTTACCCACCTTCACCCCCTAAAGGGCCAATCTCTATACCATAAGAATGCAAAGTTCCTGTAATCACGGCTGCACAGGTAAAAAATATACTCTCCAAAGCTAAGAACACATTATCCATGGGACCTGACAACATCCCAGGCTGAATTCTACATGAACTACATAATGAACTGTCATCCCACCTAAGCACCATGTTTAATCATAGCCTCACCTTAGGCTTTGTGCCCACTGAATGGAGCACAGCAATGGTTATCCCACTCCACAAAGGGGGAGCCACCATGGACCCCGGGAACTACCGTCCCATTAGCCTAATGAGCTTGGTCTGCAAGGCCATAGAATGTATCATCATGGAACTTATAACCAAAGACATTGGTAATCTCCAAAATCTGTACCCCACCCAGTTCAGGTTTGTAAAAGGCAAATCATGTCTCCTAAACCTGATTCACTTCTTTGAAGCAGTCACTAAAGCCATAGACAAGGGTAAGGTGGCTCACACAGCCTATCTAGATCTCACCACGGTTTTTGACCCCATCCTCTACTCTGGAATTATAGATAAACTCACTAAACTAGGTATAAATCCCTATGTCACAAAATGGGTTGCCAACTGGCTCACTGACATAACCCGCACTGTGAAAGCAGCAGACTCCAAATCCAACTTCAGACCAGTGACAAGTAGAGTACCACAGGGTTCAGTCCAGGGTCCTCTCCTGTTTGGTATCTACTTTTATGAAGTACAGGCTAACACAGAAGGTCTTTGGCTAATGAAGTTTGCAGATGATTGCAAACTAGGAGCCATAATCGAAACTCCTAATGATGTGGACATCCTACAAAAGGGCCTCACTGAGACAGATGCCTGGTGTCAAAGCCATGGCCTCAAGCTCAATGCCAAAAAGTGCATTGTTATCCCCTTTAGTAAAAACTCTGCACCCATGAGCTACCACATAGGTGGTAGTCTACTTAACACTGAAAGTGTGATAAGAGACCTTGGGACACAGATGGACAGTAGTCTCTCCTTTGATAATCACAGTAGTCAGGAAATCCTTCTACATGGCACACCTCATCACAAAAGGTTTCTTATCCAGGAAAAAAGAGGTCACTGTTCCCTGTACTCATCACTTATTAAACCTATTATAGAGTACAATGCCACTTTTGGTATGTACCTCACAGGACATCTACAACTGGAAAGGCCACAGAAATACCTCACAAAGAGGATTACCGGCCTCAAACAGATGCTCTACGCAGACCGTCTCAAAATACTCCAGCTTTACTCTGTCACATATCGCCTACTCAGAGGCGATCTCTGCCTAACATACAAAGCTATGTCAAACCCAGAGCTGTTGGACATGCTGCACTTAAAGGAATCCCAAGCCCTCCAAGCTAGATGCTCTGGGGACCTAAACCTTGTCACCACAATAAACAGAACATGGTGGAGGGATAGATTCCTGTCCCAGTGACTTCCCATTCTCTGGAACAAACTACCTATCTATATCAAACAAAGCTCCTCATTAGCAGTCTTCAAGAAAAATCTTGATGATTGGATGGAAAATAGGAAATTCACCTCAGGGATCACCTCTGTGGCTCTGCACTACAGGGACACAGGCAAATAATTTTCTTGGGTGTCGAAAGCCAGGGTACCTTTTTTGCTAGGCTTGTATAGGCCCTAGGGCCAATAGCCTAGTACCTACCTATGAACCTATGAACCTTCTATGATGGAAGGGCGCATCAGTAAAAGAGTCCTAAGTGGGTGAGAGGAGGGTTTCAAGCCTTATTAGCCAATTGTCCCACAGAGTGGGGTGGGCCCAGGGTAGAACATAAAGACTAATTAGCCTGCTTTTCCTTGGAAAATTGTAGGGTGACCTATTTTGTAAATATATACTGAGACAGGGTTGGTGATGTGATATTTATTAAAGGACAGATATTGAAAGTGCTGTAACTCTGTAGTGCTGGAGAAATGATTATTCACAAAATCTTCTTGAAGATGCTTGCCTTGTATATATCTCATTGGGAATTTTAATTTGAAATATATAATTTAGCAGTATAATTGGTAATAAACAAATGGCTGCAGCCATTAGACTTCAGTTTTGGTGTCAATTCTTCAATGGAATTGAGAAAGTCTTGTGAACAGTATGTGCACCATAATAAGTCAGGAGTGTGGCGTGACAATTTTAAAGTAAGTAGTTGATGGAAGGTTAATTACTAAGTAAAAGGATGGTCATCCTGATGGTTGTTAATGAGAGATAGTGAAGGTAGAACTATTCCTAATCTCAGACAATACAGAGTGGCTAAGAAATAGCATCTAGGCTTAATTTGTCTGATTTGGGATAGAGCAGAGTGAAGCAAAGGGTGGAGTAGAAAAGAGGTCAAGGAGAAATAGGAACTGGCCATACAAGTGAGAAGAGTTGGAAAAAGAAAAGGTTGTACATCAAGAAACAGTGAAAAAGCCATAACTACTGGGTTCAGCCCTTTCCCCACACTGCTTCATAGGAAACAGTGTACTCCCCCCACCCCAGCTGGGCTACCTCTTGTAAAAGTACTGCAGTTTTTGGCAGTACATAACTTAAGCATCACCAGGGACAGCTCAGAGCCAGATGACAGTCATAGCAACAAATTAACCTAAAAGAGAGGATCAAACTATGGGTTGAGAAGGAATTTCTATTTTTTTCCACAGGGTTTTTCATACGTTTGCCTTCTCCTATGGGTGTGTGTAGTTTGGTTAGGTTGTTGCAGTCATGTAAGCAGAAAGCAGGAACAGTAAAGGAAACCTAAGTAGGTGTGGAAGAGTTTCAAGACTTATTAGCCAACCCTTTCACATAGTGGGGTGTCCCCAGGGGAGATACTTGAGCCTTATTACAAGGGTCTTCCTTGGCAGATTCTAAGGTGGTCTGTGCTGGAAATGAATATAAAGTGATCTGAATGAGATGAGATTTAATGATGTGATGTTTACTAAAGGACAGATATCAGCATCAACAGTGCCACTATGTAGTACTGGAGAACTGATTAATCTTAAGGTATCCTTGAAGATCCTGCCCTGCATACATTTCCTTGACAATTATAGTTTAGCAGTGTATATAATTTGGCAGTGTAATTGGTAACAAATATGTGGCTGTGGCCATTTCACTCCATTACTGGTGTCTCTATTTTTCTTTGAAAATGTCTTGTGAACAGCAGGTTTACTATAAGAAGTGTGGCTTATTAATTTTAAACTATTTGACAGAAGGATAATTGTCAAGTAAAAGGATGGCCATCTTGATGGTTGTTAATAAGAGTTAGTGACGACAGAGCTATTTCCAGTCTCAGACAAAAGAGAATAACTGCGAAATCCAAGTCAATTGCTGGTATGGCTACATTTATCAATGACAGTTGTTGTAATATGCATAATCTAATTGCAGTTGCAGAGGTCTTTTTCCACCACTTGTTTTCTGTATCCAGCATTCTGACAGTTACAGTATTCCCTTTATTTTCCTCACACTGCTGTATTTCACACAGGAGTCATTCTTACCCATTCCTGTTTCTCCATTTTTTCAAAACCTACCAACCTCAGAACCAGTACTGTATTATTTTTTCTTAGATAATGGGCAGTCTGTACAATGGTACCTTTCTGGACACTAGACATCCAACAGGGAATTAATGTACAGATATTGTCCCATAAAATAGTTTGCTGTCACACACCAGCATTTCCAGCTGCTGTGAAGCACAGACTGAAAAACATTAAATGGTGACCATATTTTGTATTCCCCATTTCTTGATCGCACATTGATTTTCTCTTCCTGTATTTCTTTTAGCAAGCATGAGTATAGGAGGACTGGAGGTGCCAACTTACTCGTGTCCTAACCCTTACCTTACCCTATCCCTGGTCTCAATGCCAACCCTATACATTAGGATACTAAATATCCTTTTGGCTAACAATTCCACTAAATAAGACACAAACACACACACACACACACACACACACACACACACACACACACACACACACACACACACACACACACACACACACACACACACACACACATGCACCAATACACAAGCAACATGCTAAAGTTATCCCCTTCACTAGGGCTTAGTTGAACACAATCCTCTGAATATTATTATTCCACCTACCACTTACTTTATATTCAGTGTTGCAGCCTTCAATTCTTTATGCACTCACCAAGTGCATTCAATCAGTTATGACAGATAAACCACATTCGATAAGCCATACAGTTGATCAGTAGCATTGCTCCCATGGGTCTACTTCTAAATTTAGAACTTTCAAAACTTTGACTTTCTAGATGAAAGTTTAGAAACTTCGAAATTTAAATAAAAAAAAATAAAAACAATTTTTTTTATGTTTTTGCAGGGGCAATCCCTCCTGCATCCCCCACATCCCCTGCTAATTAAATATACTAACTCCAAGATTTCACTACAGTGAGAAAAATGGTAAATATACCTATCCATGCTGTACAGCAATGCCCATTTAAACAGTTCAAAGTTTCAAAACTTCGATGTTATGGTCTCAAAGAAAGTTGAGGTTTTGAAAGTTCAAAATTTAGAAGTAGACCTGCTCCTACATGTGTGTTGGTGTGTGTGTGTGTGTGTGTGTGTGGGGGGGGGGTATATGTATATATATATATATATTCACAGAGAGAGAGAGAGAGGGAGGGAGGGATAGATATGGATATACATATATATATATATATATTTGTATATGGATAGATAAATAGATATATTTAAATTTAAAATATTGAACAACAAGTGACTCAACATAACTGAATGCAAATGGTCAATCATCAGCTGAACAAAAAACATACAAAAAGGATAAAGCATATTTATTTTGGACACCCCCTGCTAGCTATATATACCAGCTCAGAGATTACACTACAGTGGGGAAAGGGCAAATTCCCCAATCCCCACTGTGCAGTGATCCACACAGAAAAAAAAGCCAGTACATATGCCAAGTTGATGTTTCATCACCTGTACTGGCTTTTTTTCTGGTCATCAAAATTAACTTTCAATCACTTGTCAGCAAACCATATACATATATAATATAAATAAAGACACACACACACACAATATATATATATATATATATATATATATATATATATATATATATATATATCTATATACATATATATATATATATATATATATATCCAAATGCCAGAAATTCAAAACATTGATTTCAAATAACTAAAACCCAAACAAACGGAAAAAATAAAACTAATTTTACCCATCATTAAACTGGCATTCACCTTTAACATTTAATGTTTGTTAAGTCAGATATTTTTCCTCTTATTTTATCATGTGGCTATCAGAATAGAGAAAGTTTTTACTCACTGTGTTTCTACTTTCCAATAATGCTTCAAACAGTCTAGTCTTTTTCCTTCACCATAATTGAGTGAAGCATCCCTGTACATAGAACACACAAGCTATCCTAAGGTGATGGTAAAATAATAATGTTACCCATCTTGACCACTTCTGCTATGAGTGGATGAAATACAAACCACTGAAGATCAGAATTCCCAAACTGTATTCCCCAGAAAAAATGGTCGAAAAACACTTTTTAAAGTAGTTTTTACTCCCAAAAAGTGCACCACACAAGGACAGCTTGTGGACAGTAATTTCCTGTGGAGGGACTCCAATCCACAACAGTTGAACTTTGGGCAAACAATGTTTGAGGGGTCAGTCTTCATTCACCCCTAGATTACCCATCTAGACTAATGTCAGAATAGTATAAGTGATATTTTTCTGTGCTGTTTTCCCAACATTGTTTACCTTAATGCTCCAGTAATCTTGCTTCCCTATAATTTCTTCAGACTGTGGCTCATGGCTTTCAGTGCTTATACATCTTATCCCCAATTAACACATACTATACATAATTCTGAGTCACCCCTTCATTTCTAAACACTGCATCTGTACCTTAACTGTTTATATAAGGATAGGGCACAGAAGCAGCCTAAAAGCTTGTCATCTGCTTCTCTGATAACTGCTCCCTTAAAAATCACAGATCATATGAAATTCTTGGAGTTGATGTCAAGGTATTGCCCATCAAAAGTGTGAATGGACAGAAGAATAAACAAAGAAATAAATGTACCAATAAATAAATAAATAAATAAAGGCATTTTCTTTTTTCAAAAAAAGCATCAGCTTCTCGTTTTGCTGTTATATGTGTAGTGGGGAAAAATGGCTATTGCTGATTGTGTAATTCCCTGGCAAGCAACTATAAATAAATAAATATACCTAACACCATTTATTTGACTTACTGTGTTACTTTGAAGAGCAGAGTCCATGTTTTCTTTCAGTAGATCTAAAAGTCCTTTTTTTCCTCTAGAATTTATATTCTTGGTGGGACACCCCACCACTGGACTAGTAATCAAGGAGCATCAATCCTCACTACTGGCAACAGTGGGGGGCATACATTGGGAGGATGACAAGTTACTAACACAATATTTCCAGATGAAGCTTTCTGCATCAAGTGCAATTTCCCTTAAGAGCACAGAGACCACACTCATTCCAGGGCTGGTTTCTTCTTCTTTCTCCAGATCCCCACTAGCACAGCTATAGAGTTGAGATCTCAACTGACTGACCAAGGCAAGATGTCCAGCACCCTCTCTGTCCAACCAGTGCTTTGTGTCCCTGCCCAAGTTGCTGACACACACACTCTTTGAGATTCCTGTCCCAGAGACTTTCCATATTCTGGAACAAATTACCTATCTCTGTCAAGCAGAGTTCGTCACTAACACTCTTCAAGAAAAATCTTGATGAGTGGATAGGTAATAGGAAATTCACCCCGGGAATCACATCGGTGGCCCTGCTAGAGAGGGGCACAGGTAAATAGTATCCATGGGTGATGAAAGCCAGGGAACCTTGTTGGCAAGGCTTACATAGGTCCTAAGGCCAGTAGCCTAGTACCCACCTATGAACCTATGAGCCTATGATTTACACATGCACACACACACACACACACACACACACACACACACACACACACACACACACACACACACACACACACACACACCTGAGAAAGGCTGGCACAGGTTTACTAGCCATGTCCCCTTCTGCCCAGACTATAAAGGAGTTTTCATTGCCACCAGCCACTTCTTATCAGCTACTTTAAGGCCCTTAACAAAGGGTGTCCAGTCTTATTGTGTAATGTTACTATTAATACAAATGGTAGTTTCACCAAGAGCATGGCTATTAGGAGTGGCCTACATGGTGTCACCAAATAAATATGCAAGTACTCTCAGAACTTAAATATCTATAGACATCTATAAATATCTATAGACAGAGCAGCCACAATGAAATGTGTAAATATATTTAATAATAAATAATAAAAGAACAAGAAAATAATCACTATGTAATTACAGTGACATCAGAGTTCAAAATCACAGGAAATATTTAAAACAACATTGCAGGATAGCCTCAAGTAAATAAAGAAAAACATCTAAACTAAGTGTTGCTATATTCCTGCCTGTATGTAAGAGAATTATACTGTTCCCCAGACTAACGTACTCATAGCAAGGCAGATGCATGGTGAATGGATCTTGTCAGGTCTAAGACAGAATACAAAATGTCCTGTCTGTCTCAAAGAGTTCTTAAATTAATATCTCAAATATTACTGCTGAGATAGCTTACAGAATGACCTCATTTCTTGTCATCTGACTCTATCCCAGGACTCTATTCCACTGCTGGAAGCTAGAAGTATCTCTTGCTGCAGTGAAACTGAAAGATAACATTGTTTTATGGTCTGGCCATTAAGTAATTTAATTTCAGCTATTTTTCCTGAAGTTAACCTTCTGTATTCCAGTTTCCACTGTAAAAATACATATATCTAATCAGTTACAATAGTGCAGGTACATTTCTGTTCTATTCCAGTAGGGCATGCTATAGTTACATTTTAAGCACTTTGCAAAAGCCTTTTCAACACACACTTCAGTGCCAGCAGTTTGATATACACATGGCATATAGTTCTAATACATTTGTAACACAAGTAGCTTATATGACTCGTGCTGATATTCACAAATAACATATAATTATTTACAAAATTCCAGATAGCTGGGCTGGCACTATCTCATTTCATGACACTTGGATTTAACAATCTGTTTTTCTTTCCCTCCGCATTTCTTCTCACTAGTACTACAGAGGTATTATACATAGCTTCAAAAATGTAACACTCTTCCAATAGTGTAGGTCACTAGCTCTAGACAAAGCATGCTTTTTGGTTTCTAGATAATACATATTTTGATTAGTGGAAAAAATATCCAGAAATATCAGGTTTAAGGGAAAAAATCTCATTGCATAAAATAAAGAAATCATACTTAGAAAGTATATGCTGTGGCTTCTGGCTATGTTCATAACCATGGAATCAATAGCAAGTGCATCTACTTTTGATTATATAAGCTTGTCTCAAGGTCTTACTAATCCAATGTTGTATCTTTCTGCTTTTCCCGGTTAGGGGTTGCCACAGCGGAACCCCAGTCCGCTAATGATTGGTAGTTGATTTTTACATGCTGAGTTACCAGCCCTGATGCACAACCTTCAACGAAGGTACGCCCATTCACACATGTCTCCATGCAGAAGACGCTCTAGCTGAGAATCGAACCAGACAGCGTCTTACTGTGAGGAGACAATGCTACCGCAGCACCACCACCGCGGGTGTCTTACTTATCCAATCATGTTCATCAATTCACCAGTTCATTGTGCAGCCAAAACTGCTTAAGTTAATCTGTGATCATTATTTCTTCACAGTTCTCATCTTCTAATTAAGATGGATCTTCATCACTAAACAAGCTTCTCCAACTGCAGAGAAAAATGGATTTTCCTAATATGCTAGTTAGGTATACTCCAGCTGCAATAAATGCTACCATATATACCATTTGGTGTTAGATTGACAATTATACATTATCCCTAATGAGAATAACTGGGATCATACCATATCTAATTTGAGGGGACTTACACTTGAGACAAAGTAGGGCAGCCATGGGGTTTTATTTATTTATTTATTTAGAGCCAATGCAGTTGCATGTTTTTGGACAGATACATATCAGAGGGGGCTTTATACTCAATTATTTACCTAATGAGGGCTGAGTAAAATGAGACAATGCCACCATCACATTTAACAAACACAGTCACTTAGCTGCCAGCCTGTATAATGTAGACTTGGGGCTTGTCCATGGAAGGAAGAGCACCCATGACCAGTTGTTGCATGTGCATGTTGCTGGGCCAGAGGGATACCAGAGGGGCTTATTGACCTGAATTATTGAGGAATAGAGAGAGAGAGACTAAGACTGCCATACTAAAGACTATGCCTTTTTTATAAGCTGTGCAATATAGGACTTTCTTATAGCAATGGGCACACGTTAGGTCACTGTTCACATAAAATCACAAAGCTGAAAAAAATGTGTCAAGTCTTAAGGTCATATTGTCAATGGGTAGTTCTCTATGATATATGACATAATAAAGGATACAGTAATGCATTTTTTGGCATTTAACTGTAGTCTGTGATTCTGGCACCAGTTATTTCTTTGGGATAAACCTTTCTGCAGGATGTTTAAGGCATAATGAGATTCACTAACTGCTCCTAGCTTTCAGTTATCTGCAGACTTAGCCAGGTTAGAGTCCTTTGGTATTGGCTTTTACTTCAGAGAAGTAGATGTCAAACAGTAGAGGTCCCAGCACCAAGCCCTAGAGGAATCAGGTCTCACTGCATTTACTTACTTAATGAATAAATAAGTAAATAAGCAAATAAAAATGAAACCTATGCAAAGACGTAAGAATCTGAATAAAGACAGATAGAGTGAAATGGGTCACACCGTTGTGCAGAAGCAGGATGCTTGGTTTTCTGTTTCAGTTCCTGTCTAGCATATTGTTTGAGTAGAGTCTGCATGTCTAAACTGTGCCCATAAGGATTTCTGCTGGTTTCTTCAGTTTCTTCTGGTATATAAAAAATATGTGTCAACAGGAAAATTCACAAACCTTTATATTGCCTCTAAATGTGCGCGCGTGTGTGTGTGTGTGTGTGTGTGTGTGTGTGTGTGTGTGTGTGTGTGTGTGTGTGTGTGTGTGTGTGTGTGTGTGTGTGTGTGTGTGTGTGTGTGTGTATATGTGCATCCTGCAATGGACTGGTTTCCTTTCCAGGCCTGATTTTCCTTCTTATGTCCATTGAGTCCCAGAATGATTCTGTCTCCTCCATGCTATAGAACAGGATAAAGCAAGTAACAGACGAATGAGTGAGAGAGAGAGACACAGAGTGAGAGGGAGAGATGTTATTTGTATTGGTTGCTTCTGTGTACACATTTGCCTATATTTTTTATTCCTTCTGATATGATGTAACTGTAATTTATGTTTATGTCAAAACTGGTGTTAAATGTGGAGTTTTTCTTCCTGGGCATTCTCTGAAAAGGATTTTTTCCCAGTCAGACTTTCTCAATAAATAAAGATAAATAAATAAATAAATAACCAGCTTTTCTCCATAAACCTAGAAGTTCCTTCTTATGGGCATCCTAAAAATGCAAGGAGACATGCTTTTCTCAGTTAATGCCAATAAGTATTTAAGTGAAGGTTAATAAAACTTAAACCCCAGTCTTTGGACTTAAGATTCACTTTGGTCTAGTGTCCTACTTTGATTAAATATTTTGTAACTGCATTTTCATAGACTATAACAACAACATATTATATTTTACTTTTAAAAAATAAAAGCAGATGAAACAAAAGTGCTATGTCAAACTGAAAACAAAATTGCTGGGTAACAAAGAAAACTTTATGGTGTCATGAATATCATCATGAGCTGAAAAGTTGGAAAGGTTTACATAGAACATGACAAATGCTAGTGTCAGTCACTTAAGAAGTCAGAATATGTTTTCAATCTTCTGTGCAATTAAGATGTGGTATTCTCCCATATTTTTAATATGTGGGTGGTCTTTTGCTATCCTTGAACTCTGATCTACAATTATTCCATTGTTAATGTGATCTTATTATTATCCATCTGCCCTTTGCCACACTTGCAATGGCAACATTAAGACAGAGAGTTAAATCTGAATTTAATTAATTTACCAGTTTTCATAGCAATTGTGTTTTTTACACTCTGGGCAGCCAGTCTGGGCTTTCTGGTTCTCCTGAGTCCATAAAATGTCAAAGTACAGGAGTGAGATTAATAAATGTCAGAAACAAAATTATAAGTACTGGGAGACCATTTATGAACATTAATAAATGCTTAGCACTATTAAAAGCATTTCCTGTGATATGGGACTGAGATAATCAGAAGTAATGACAGGTCAAGTGATTGAATCAGACTGCTAGTCACAGCATGCACTCTGAGAAATGAAAAAACAAGCCCAGCATTTCCTGGCAAAAGAAGGCAGCTAGTATAAACACAGACTCCATTAGAAGGACTAAAATAGATGGCTCTGTTTTGGAGGATAAATGCTCAGACATTTGTTATAATATGATGCATAATAAAAGGTTGCATGATAAAGTCCTACATGATTAATGTTCCCGTGAGACAGCTGCTAATACTGCTGAGGAAAAATCATGTGCTGATGTCTGCCTAACAGGTAACAGTTACTAAACTGTTAGTCTCAGCAGCAAAATCTATTATATCTAACGGCAACCTGAAATTCATCCCAGACTAATGTAACTGCCATGCACTCAGTGGTCTTTACTTAGTGGGAATTGCTTTATTTTGTTCTGAACATATTACTTCATTAATTCTTGCATTATCTTATTCACTAAATCTTTATGTAGGAAACAGTATAACTGATACAAATACTAGTATCAGACAATGAGGTGGTTAAAATCCACTCAGTGTGCATAGAGTGTGAAGGAACTCAACAGTGAATTCCATGCGAGGATAACAGAATGGGAGAGTAATGCTGGCCACGACGTCAGGGGGACAGGACATAGTGTAACAAGCCTAAAGTAGGCATGAAGGATACTGGCAGGAAGTAATATGATGCTATTATTAATTTAGTTTAAATTCCTTGAGAGGTAATTCTGCATGCTCTATAGACATTTATGAAATCTAAATTTGAAGTAGGAAGAGGAATAGTTACTCATGAAAGCTCATTCAGCATGGTAGAGCTTAAGATAAGTGCCAAAAGACACTGAACATGCATCATCTGTGGTCATTTAGGAGAATAAAGGCATGACAAAAACATGCAGGTGTCAAATGAATTATTCAATAAGGCAACTCTGAGTAAATATTATGCAGCAATTACAGATCAGGAACTTGTGTCACACTGTGATACACACTAGTAAATACACACTAGTAATATTATTTATTTGGAACATTTTTAGGGAAAGGAGATAGTAAATGACTTAATAACTGATATGGATGGCAGCAGAAGGGTAAGGACAAGGGAGTACAAAAAGACAGACAGACAGATAGACATACCACCTGCATGTAACAGAATATCCTGATTTAACAAGTATATAGCTGCAAGCATAAAAGGACAGTATGCTGAGGTTTACAGACCTTTCTTCATTAACAGAAGACACATTCAGAAATAGAATTTTGCAGAATACATGTACTTTATCTTATCAAAGTGCAATGTGAATTTATGATCTTTTTGACATAGCCCGGAACATCTATCCAAAGCAGTGAGAGATTAAAATAAGACTGGACAGCCAAGAAGTGACTATATACAAATCCTGTATCTTTACCAGTACATTGGGCTTTTAGGCTTTTTTTGCCAGCTTTAATTATCATTTAAATAGGAATTATGCTTATAAAAAGACAGCACAATGAATGCAAAGGAGTACCGATATCTAGGAAAAGAAAATGCTGTTTTCTTTGACTTGCTTATTGGCAAGGTCACACTGGACTACCCAGCATCCACTGCTGGATTTATCTTCTGAAGACAAATCAGGAGAAGCACACTAAACAGTAAATAAAATAACTTTAGAATCACAACATATACATTGACTATCAAAGAGATTAAATTGGAGGAAAAATGGGGAAGACAAAAATGTTTCTTACATGAGTAGTACATGAGATAAGGTGAGAAAATGGAATTATGTGTCATATGACGGACCTGTAATGTAGACAATAATGTGCAAATGGTGTTTTACAGATGGTACTCATTAATGGCAAAGCAATTAGTCTTTTGGGTAGTGAATGCTGAAGTTTGTGAATAAAACAGGAATACAGTAAAATGCTTAATATTTCTTTAGGAATGCTATAGTGAAAAACATAAAACTTAGGAGATATTAATCACTGTGTCCTCATCTCTTTTGCTGACAACATATTATATGGTATAAAGTAAATATGAATAGCAATCTTTTCCTGCAAATATTTTAAATGTTTATTACCTGCTGACAGTACCTTTATTCTTGTCTTAGATATACATTTATATTAATTAACTTTACTCTGCCTCATGAAAATGTAAGTGGCTTTGCACAGCTACTGTCACTATTAGCTGTGATCATCATGTTGGCTATGAGATTATATGGCAATATCTTAGACTTCTGTTTCAGAAAAATGCAACAGATTGTACAATAGTACTAACCATTAAAAAAAATAAATAAAATTTCTAAGCTTGTTTCCTGCCTTTCCTGTGGGTAGTCTAGTCTGGATACAGATTTGCTGTGTCCAGGACTATTTGTAGGCTTCTAAGCCCCCAAGCCTTTCTGTGTTGGAGGGAAGCCTTCTAGCTTAATTTTGTTTCTTAGAACTAGCCAGTTTTTTTTTTGTTTCAGCACTCAAGTCTGTTTCTTTGAGCTCAGCACTTGTTCAGAACTTATTGTAAGCACTAAATAAGCTACACATTACTACAGCACTCAACTTTCCTCACTGTCTAGAAGAAAACAGTTTCTAGTACTTAACAAATAAGCACCTATCCAGGCATGTCTAAGGGTCAGCTCCCAGTCTTTTCTCCTGTTTACCTGATGAATCTGGGCATCTTTGGGCAATGCAGCAATTGCCTTGTACACAGACAACCCTCTCCTCCTACCACCCAACACTACAACCTGTGAGAGATGCACTTATATAGTCAAACTGGAAGCAAAGCTCTCTTCACCTAAGACTGGACTAGACATTCAAGAGGAGAAGGTAAACACTTGCTCCAGACCACACTCAGCACATAGTCCCTCAAAACCTACACCACCAAAACACACACATAGAAACACAAAACACACACCTACATTTGCGGAGGCTCTCAGTAAAAACCTGCCCAAGCAACAGGTACCTCCAAAGTAGAAACACAAGCAGCCTCTACCCACCAACACAACCCAAATGACATAGCCCACAAACTCAGTGTGCCACTCAACTACAGCCCATAAGGAATAACAACGTACCCAACACTCTAGTCATAGGTGACTCTATAGTCAGATACACTGATGTTCTACTCACCAGGCTAAACAAAGAGAAAGTTACTATCAGCTGCCTGTTGGGTGCCAGGATCTGCCACATAATGCATGCACTCAGGTCACTCCACAACAAGTACAAATATGACTCTGTTATTGTCCATGTTGGTGTGAATGACCTGAGATGTACCTTCTTGGACTACATGAAAAGGGACATAGAGGAGCTGTCCAATCTTGTAGCCCAGGAAGGTATGGCCCTAGCCCTGAGTAGCATCCTGCCATCACCCAGAATGATATCACAGTACAAGGACAAAATTATTGACTTCAACAATTGGCTATGCTTCTAGTGTCATTCTAAGGGGATCCAGTATCTGTCTGCCTGGGATGACATGATCGACAAACCACGATACTTTGCCAGAGATGGCCTGCACCTGTCGCCCCTGGGATTCCGGATACTGGCTAAGGCTCTAGCCACACCTATAGTGCCTTTTTTAGGCAAGGTTCAAATGACAAATTCACCACCATAACAGGTACAGGCAAGAAGAAACTGAGGGTATTGCTACTCAATGCTAGAAATCTAAACCTCAAAATGCACTCATTCGAGGCACTCCTTAAAATGGAGAACATCGACATCTGTGCAGTGACAGAGACCTGGCTCAAGGCTCCAGAGAGTACCTCTGCATTACCAGGCTATAATTCATACCACACCTTTCGGCCACCTAACCTGGACTGAAACACTAAAGGCGGAGGCGTGTCCATATTCATTAAGGATATCCACACCTCCAGGCTAGTTGCTCAGCATAATGCATCTGAGATTAACCAAGTGCAACTAACTCTGGGCAAGACCACAACCCAAATTGTAGCTTGCTACAGATCCCCCACCATGCCCCAGAATTCCCACTCCTCATTTCTTGATACACTGGAAAATATTGGGGTACAACCTAACACCCTAATAATGGGCGATTTCAACTATCCTACCATTAACTGGGAAAACTACTCATGTACCAACTCTTGTGCTCAACGTTTTCTAGAATTCATAAATTCCAATGCCTTGGATCAACTTATCCACACCCCCACCAGGGACAGCAATATCCTAGACCTGGTTATTACCAACATGGGCAACCGGTGCTCCACACCAGAGGTCAATTCCTTGTTGGTCAGATCCGACCACAAGCTAATCACCCTAGACATCCACATCCCTCCAAAACCCCCCATTAGGGAAACTACAGTAACAAATTTCTCCAAAGCCAACTTCACGCTTCTTAAGATAGAAGTGGCAAACTTCACGACACCCATGCTGATGGACAATAGAGGTAAGACTGCTGAATCCTACACAAATGCACTTTATAAGCACTTACACGAGTGCATGGATCATGCAATCCCTAACAGAACCCAGATGCTATCCTCCAAAAAAAGGAAGCCAATCTAGTGGTCCCCTGCCATAAACAAACTCTACAATAGAAGAAAGAAACTGTTGCAAAAAAGAGTAAAATTCCATGATTGGAGAAATTCCCTGGTCAGCCTCAGTAAGAAGCTGAGATCCCTCATAAAATCCTCCAAAGCTAGTTATGAAAACAAAATCACCACTAACTCTAAAGACAACCACAAAGCATTCTATAGCTATGTCAAGAATCTCAATGGCAACACTCAGATCTGCTCTGAGTTACAGCACAATGGCACTAAATATACAGAACCAACTGATATTGCCAACATCCTGGCAGATAGGTTCAGTGCTATCTTTACCCCCCCTGTCATCCCCTAAAGGCCCCATCTCTATACCAGAAGACTGCAAAGTTCCTGTAATCACGGCTGCACAGGTAAAAAACACACTATCCAAAGCCAAGAGCTCAGCATCCATGGGAGCTGACAACATCCCAGGCTGTGTTCTACATAACTACAGAATGAACTGGCACCCTACCTAAGTACCATGTTCAGTCATAGCCTCACCTCAGGCTATGTGCCCACTGAATGGCACACAGCGACGGTTATCCCACTCCACAAAGGGGGAGCCACCACAGACCCCGGAAACTACTACCCCATTAGCCTAAAGACCCTGGTCTGCAAGGCTATGGAACATATCATCATGGAACTTATAAACAATGACATTGGTAATCTCCAAACTCAGGACCCCACCCAGTTTGGGTTTGTAAAAGGTAGATCATGTCTCCTAAACCTGATAGACTTCTTTGAAGCAGTCACCAAAGCCGTAGATGAGGGTAAGGTGGTTCACTCAGCCTATCTAGATCTTGCCAAGGCTTTTGACACCATCCTCCACTCTGGAATTATAGATAAACTCACTAAACTAGGTATAAATCCCTATGTCACAGAATGAGTTGCCAAATGGCTCACTGACAGAACCCACACTGTGAAAGTGGCAGACTCCAAATCCAACTTCAGACTAGTGACAAGTGGATACCATAGGGTTCAGTCCTGGGTCCTCTCTTGTTTGGTATCTACTTCTCTGAAGTACAGGCCAACACAGAAGGTCTTTGGCTAATGAAGTTCACAGATGACTACAAACTAGGAGCCATAATCAAAACTCCTAAAGACGTGGACATCCTACAAAAGGGCCTCGCTGAGACAGATGCCTGGTGTCAAAGCCATGGCCTCAAGCTCAATGCCAAAAAGTGCATTGTCATCCCTTTTGGTAAAAACTCTGTACCCATAAACTACCACATAGGTGGTAGTCTATTAACACCAAAAGTGTGATAAGAGACCTTGGGACACAGGTGGACAGTAGTCTCTCCTTTGATAATCACATTGTCACAGTAGTCAGGAAATCCTTCTACGTGGCACACCTCATCACAAAAGGTTTCTCATCCAGGAAAAAAAAGGTCATTGTTCCTCTCTACTCGTCATTCATTAGACCCATTATAGACTACAATGCCCCTTTTGGTATGTACCTTACAAGACATCTGCAACAACTGGAAAGGCCACAGAAATACCTCACAAAGAGGATTACCGGCCTCAAACAGCTGCCCTACCCAGACCGTCTCAAAAAACTGCAGCTTTACTCCGTCGCATATCGCCTACTCAGATGCAATCTCTGCCTAACACACAAAGAAATGTCAAACCCAGAGCTTTTAGACATGCTCCACTTAAAGAAATCCCAATCCCTATGAGCTACAGCCTCTAGGGACCTAAACCTTGTCACCACAATAAACAGAACATGCTGGAGGGATAGATTTCTGTCCCAGAGACTTCCCATACTCTGGACCAAACTACCTATCTATATAAAACAAAGCTCCTCATTAGCACTCTTCAAGAAAAATCTTAATGACTGGATGGGAGATAGGAAATTCACCCCGGGGATCACTTCTGTGGCTTTGCTCTATAGTGGCACAGGAAAATAATTTTCTTGGGTGGCGAAAGCCAGGGTACCTTTTGGCTAGGCTTATATAGGCCCTAGGGCCAATAGCCTAGTACCTACCTATGAACCTATTTATTTTCTTATTCTTATGTTTTTCTTGGAGTGAATCATCCCATTGATTAGACGGCATGACAGGTGTCATTTGTTTCTTTCTCTGATTTTTGTTACTGCAAGAACTTTTTACAATGCTTACTGGCCTATGGCAGAATCCAGCTTAGGCTATCTCCAATAGCTTATGTACTGTTTGTCTTTGTTATAAAATGTAATTTCTTCTGCCTCTGCTTTGTACGTTTAATTGATATGTTATTTTGATAGTTTTTATTTAAACTTTTATTCGCTTATTTATTTTTATTCACAGATCTTTCACTTTGAATTGCAGTCTTCCATTAAATGCCAGGACAACAATAATTAATGAAGAAGTTTGTGTGGTTTAATTTTCTTTAAATTTTCAAGTAGCTGACTTTTGATACCAGATTTTGTTCTTTAAAGTTACACTTAGGTAATTGTTACGTTACTATGAAATATTGCCTGCTTATAGACCTTGAGAAAATATTCTATAGTGTTTCATATTTTCTGTGTCTAGCAGTGTTGTACAGTCTGTGACCATATGGAAATTTTTTACTTAGTCAATGAAAGTGGGTTATCTATTTCATAACTTTGCCTAAGTGCACTGTTTTCCTCCTTGCTTTGCTTAAACAAAGGTAATTTAAAATATTTTTTTTCATAAATGTAATGACTGCCTTTTTTACTCCATTTAAATAAATCAATTAAACCTTTGTTACAGACCTCTATAGCTAGTTGACTATAGTGTCTATTGTGCCATTTTGCCTTATGTTATACACTTTACTGGCTATTTTGCATCACTAAATGTCTATGCAGAGTCTGCTGTTTAATGATTTATTATGTTGGCTATAAGTCTAAATTTTAAACTAAACAGATATAATGCCCTTTGCCAAACTGAGACTGAATTTAGTTTATAATTATACCTCAGTGGACTGGAATATTGCTTGTTAAGGTGAAGATGATTTTCTGAATAATTATTGCTCATAAAGAACTTTTCACTACAAATGTTCCTTGGCCCCTTCCTTGTTTTCCTTCTTGGGTGGAGTTTTATTTCAGTCCCACTTACCATCTGCCACACAGTTAAATACTCATGTTATCACTTTAACAACACCCCCTTCCTTCCAGCAGTATCACCCTAGCAGATCTCTATTCTTCCCCTTTATTTTATTGTGTTAGACATCACCTCTCCATTTTATTGTTAAGTTGTTTTGATGCTCTCTTTCTATTTGTTGCATTACTCCTTCAGAGTGTGTTGTAACTTGTTGCCTCTCACTCTTTCTTAGTTTTTTTAATTTTATATGCAAGAAGTCATACTCCATTACATCTATACTGTTGTTCATATGTTCATAATTTATGAGACACTCAGTCTTGCCTATCTATTATTAAGCATTATCCCCAATGTGAAATCTAGGAGTTTAATTGATTAATAAACACTTCTATGAGAGGAAATAATGCTCACATACAAATTTTATCAGTAGGTATCCACGATATACTATGCTCCTTCAAAACTTCCATTCTGTAACCAGCCCTTCAGGTCTGCTATGGTATCATTGGTTGGATGAGATTTATCTGAACAAGTACTAAGGGGTTGCCTCAAATTTCTTCTTAGATCTTCTTAGAACTTTTGTAGGCCTTACTTAATATGTTCAGTTTTGTTTAATTTTTCATACTTCCCTACATCTGTTTTTTGCATTTTACCTATTTTTCTGTATTAACCATTTATGAAATTCCACTGCATGGCATATTTACCACCACATTTTTACTGCACCTATTTTTGTCTAGATGTGATTCATCCAGAACTAGTGGTGGTTAAACCTGATAACAGTGGGGATGATTGTCGCAGTTATGGGAAGTTAAACACTATTGGTTACAGCCTTAGCTGTTTTTCATTGGCTCTTTAATTTCTCCTGTTTAATTTATTTTGGACAGATCTAAGATTGGCACAGGGAGTCCACAGCATGCACTCCATAGATGTAGACACTTTTGGTGGTAACTGTACCTAATATAACTCATCGCACCCAGATTTAATTAGTAATTAGACTTCTGTTACGTACAGATGCAGCAAGCCACCCATAGCTGCATGACATGCTGTGACATGCACCTAGCAACTTAAAAGTAGCTCATAGCAACCACTAGTGGCACAACATTGGACAGCTTGGTCCATGGCTGCTACAAATACCTCAACATTACTGTTAACTAAGGCTCCTGAGCTGTGTTATCATATTCATATATATACCTAAATTGTACATTTGCTTAAATAGGCATGCATATTTAATTGTACCATCTACACTATAATTGTTTATTGTCTCAACAAACCATATGGCTTTCTTACTTAAACTTTGCAACTCTCTTTAAGTTAAGTTTTACTTCACAGTGAGCAATATGGAAGTTTAGCCTTATTGTTTCCCATTTATTGCCAGCCTCATAGTATTATATACTCTAAAACAGTGTATCCAATGCCTTATCCTTACATGTAACTAAACACAGATAACTCTGAGTGTGAAAAGTACAAATATGTAAGGGAAGTGGAGGCCTCACTTAGACAACCCCCCCCCCCAAAAAACAAAAACAAACAAAAAAAAAACACAGAATATCAGCATTGCACTGACACACCACATAGTATGCAGCCAACACAGGCACATCATTTGATGTCATATGCTGACACTATGAAGAAATTCTTACTTAAGTCTCCTAGACCCATAAGGATTGATTGTTAGCAAAAATCAAAATCAAAAGTCTGGCGTTAGGCTTCCTGATCATTGATCGGGTTTGATCACCAGCATTCGTCGAGCCACTCAATGAGCAACTTACCAGATTGCTGCATGATGCAGTGAGGAGCCCTTCCTATTTTCTCAAGTTACCTCAGGTGAAAGCACTTCCTCCATACCTTATTACCTTATGATAGTGCCTATCATACCTTCAGACCCAATGGCAACTGTAGCGCCATACCCATATTTGTCAGGGATCATATCATTTCAAGACAAATTGTCAGACCCACCACCTGAACTTATTGGACTTTAAGTCAAACTAAACACAATCAACTATAAGTTTATCACCTGTTACATGACCCATTCCTTGACCCCAGAAGATCATGTTACATTCCTAAATATCAATTACAAACTCTTCATAAGCAGAAATAGAAAATATAAATAAATAGAACTAGAAAATAGAAGTAAATAGAAATAAATAGAAACTCCATCATTCTGGGAGAATTTAACTACCCATGAGTTGAGTGAAGTATACACAACACCAGCATAGAATATGGTCAGAAGTTTTTATTCCTAATAAATAAAAATTCAATGGACCAGATTGTTACTAGCCCAACTAGAGGACAAAATATTCTCACAAATATGGCATCATCATGTGCAAATCCTTGTCTGATTAAGTCAGACCATAACCTAGTAACCTGCTCCCTCAAGTTATCTAAAACCATTGAAACCAATTTATCAAAATTCAAAGACCATGCAGACAAATCTTCTCAAAGTCTATAATCAAGTATTGAAGTTCAGGTATAACAGCATTAGCCCAGACATTGCCTCAGCAGATAGATTTGCAAAGGATTTTTATTCCAACATAAGTAAATTTATGGAATAAGCAGTCATAACCAGACTCAAATATAATCCAAACTTTAAAAGAAAAGTATCCTGGGGGTCCACTGACACAAAAAATAAATTCTGCAATAAAAAGAAGAACTCATTAGAATACATAGCAGATCTAAGGGCTTCTAAGTCAAGGAAAATGTTAGAAATTTGAATTTAAAAAGACTATCAGATATACTAAACCAACTCTTGAATTCAATTTGCCATTTGAAGCCAATGACAATTAAAAATCATTCTTTAGTTATGCTAGGAAAATTAGATACAACACTCAACAATGTATAGAATTAATACTAAATGAAAAAACATATTCAGAACCAGAAAACATTGTCAATATCCTAACACATACATTTGGTCAAATTTCACCCCTGAAATGATTATCCAAAGATCTGTAATCCTCGCATCTCCCAAACTCTCCATCATCACTGAGGAACATGTACTGAAAGTGCTGCCAGGACTAAAACACTTCCTCCATGTGACCAGATAGCATACCCAATTGTTTGATAAATAGTGTCAAACATGACCTGGTGGAATATGTATATATGATATTTAATCTGAGCCTGCCGACAGGAACAGAGTATGGCATTCAACACTGGTGTGCCACTTCATAAAGGTGGCCCTACTACCAACCGTAGAAGCTATATGTCTATCAGTCTGATGAGTCATTTTGTAAGGCCACAGAGCATATTATAACGGACTTCATTAGCAATTACATGAAAAATCTCATCAGGCTATATCCACTGTAATCTTCCTTTATAGAAGGGAGTTTTTTTCTCATGATCCTGGTTACTTCTTTGAGAAGGCAATACAAGCTGTTGATAGCAGTCATACGGTGCACACAGCTTACGTTTTTTATACAATCAACCATGCAAGTATAATTAATTAACCAAATGTGTTGCAATTAGATCACTGTGTGGTAAGATGGATAGCAAATTGGCTAAAAGACAGGTGACCAGTGGTTTCTTGCAAGGCTCAGTACTAGGACTGCTTTTATTAAGTATATACTTCTATGACCTACAGACTTAAAACCAAAAATCTATGGCAAACCAACTTTGCAAAAGACTGCAAGATGGGAGTTATTGTTAAATCCCCCTTCTAACACAGAAACCCTCAAGCAAGAATTTGTACTTATATATGCTTGGAGAATAGAGAAATGGCTTAAATTAAATGCTAAAAAGTGTAACATCACTGCATTTGGAAGATAAACCATCCCCCAATATATATCATTGGCAATACCCAATACAGAATGAAAATGTTAGAGACCTGAGAACCTTGATTGATAATTCCCTCTCTTTTGACCACCATGTAGCAAAAATATTTGCAGGAAATCCTTCTACTTGGCACACCTGATTGGTACGAGAATATTATGTAGGTCAGAAGAGGTTATTGTCCTCTTGTATTCAACACTAGTCAGAATAATTATAGGTTCATAGATTCATAGGAGGTTACTAGGCTATTGGTCCTAGTGCCTTTATAAGCATAGCCATGTTATACCCTTGTTCTGTTATTGACCAAGTTGTATGGTTTATATTTGCAATATGAGTCTGATCAGAACCAACTGCCCTTATGCAGGAGAGACATAGGTGACACCCCTGTGGTAAATTTATGATCTCCCATCCATTTGTCTAAGTTACACTTAAATAGGGTCATTGAGGAGCTCTGTTTTACACAAATTGGGAGTTTGTTCCAGAGGAGTGGCAATCTCAGGGAGAAATATCTCTCCATCATGTCCTGTTAATGTCACAGGCTAGTTTAAGATCCCTAGAGCGAGTGAATCTTGTCCCATTTACCTTGCAAATTACAGAATACAATACTCACTTTGGGATGTACCAGTCCAAATATATCAAACAGTTGGAAGGACCCAAAGGTTCCTAACAGAGATGATCTGTTTTCTGTATCTCATAGACTTCTCAAGGGAGACTTATCACTTGCCTTCTGAGCAGTCAGGGACCCAGTAGTCTATGATCTTATGAATTTTCCATGATTCCTGTGATCTCTATTGCACTGTCCTTTCTTTTGATGGAAGGTGGGTGATATGCATGAACTCTTACCATAAACACACCACCATTTTTTCAAGTTCACTATATTTTATTTCTTCCATTCCCCTCTGCATCAGAGAACATAGCCCTCTGTAACTCAGATGTATATATATATATATATATATATATATATATATATATATATATATATATATATATATATATATATATAGTTTTGTTTTTAGTGTTGAGAAATTTCTTACATTTATCTCTGCTGCCTTCTCTTTTATCTATTTATCTGCGTAAACCTGGTCTAGAAAAACATGATGTCCCTCTTCCTTTATTCTAATGTGTCATGTGTCACCCAACTGAACTGTCACATGCTACCCTTCACATCCCTAGTTTTACACATGTTTAAAATTGCTCATCTTAACTATGGGTGCATTAATAACAAACTGAATACATGGGAAGCCTAAAATACCTCCAGTAGCTCTTCCATCTTATTGATTTCCAAACTGCTAATCTGCATTTTCTGATCCACTATGTTTGATCCCCTTTGAGTATTTAGAAGCAGCACAGCAGGCCCCAGACTTAGAAGTGGTTCACTAGTTTTAATTAAGACAGAAATACATTCTAGTCCACTAAACATGTACTCTCAGTAAGTGACTATCTGCCTAGATGGGATGTTGCCCAAATATTATTAGGTAAGGTTATGAAGATCCTTCTTTGCTCTGCAGTAGCTCCCCCTTCCTATCTCTTTTAGTCCCCTTGGCAAAATCCTTGAAACTATCCCTCACTGTGTTAGAGAAAGAGATGTTATATTGTTAAGTGTGGTTAGGTCCCCTTAGCAGCAAAAACAACTAGCTCTCCCTGCTATGCAGATTCTTATGGATTACCTCATCTTCCGCTTACCTCACAGTTGGCACAGAAGGCTAACATTGTGAACTTTAGTTCTTCTGGTACAAGGTTTGATTTCTGCAGTCCTTATTTTCCTACTTTGTGACCATGAGTAAGTCACTTAACCAGACATTACTCATTGGTTGCCCCTGGAAAGGGATTGTGTGCCCACTGGGACTACCTAGTTAACAAATGATCATTGGTATATGTAACTCACAGGATAGCAAATTGGCTCAAAAATATAACCCATGAAATTGGGAGGGGGGAGGTGGCTCTACCTCCTCCAAAAGACCTGTCACTAGTGGTGTACCCCAAGGTAAAGTCCTTAGGCCACTCCTGTTTGGCATTTACTTCTTGGATGTCAAAGCAAATGTTAAGAGTTTATTGCTGACCAAGTCTGCAGATGACTGAACATTTGGTATTGTCATAAACTCCCCAAAGGATATCAAAATTCTCCAAGAAGGCCTTTCCCAAACAAACAGCTGGTATCAAAACCATGAACTAAAACTAAATGCCAAGAAATTTATAGTTGTATCCTTTGACAATCATGACCTCCCCTGTAAATGTCACATTGACTGCACATCCTTGAAAGTTGATCCAGTAATCAGGGATCTGGGAACAGGTTAAAAGTGAACTGTTCTTTGATCACTCTATATCCACTATTTTAAGAAAGTCCTTCCTCATTGCACAGCTTATATCTAAAGTTATGGTGTCTAGGGTCAGAGATGTAGCTATGTACTTGGCTCTCATTAGACTGATCACTTAATATAATGCACCATTTGGTATGTACCTGTCCAAATACTTGCCACAGTTGCAGTGACCACAACGTTTTCTCAATTAAAAAAAAATATCAAGGACCTGAATCACAAAAACTTTGGCGAATGTATCAAAACCATTTCCTTCTTCTTGTTACACAGGTTACGAAGAAACAGCCTCTGCCTAGCATATAGAGCCTCTTTAGACTTTATCCTGTCAGAGTTATTACATATTTGCAAGTCCAATGGTGGTGTGAACACCCAATCAGTGGATCTCAGTCTATTTTGCAACACAGAGCATATTGGAGGGATATGTATGTATCACAGGGGATACAATTTTTATGATACCATCTTCTGCTCCATATAAAGAAAAGTACTTCTCTTACTCAATTCCAATGCAATTTGAATGAATGGATGGGAAACACCACAAATTCATTTTCAGTTTAACACCCATTTCCTTTTGGATATGGGCAATAAGTAAATGTTCCAACATATCCTTGTTTTGCTTGCATTTGGGTTATTTGTATGCAAAATGTAACAGTTAAAAACTACTATGGGAATATAAGGCTAGGCTTCCTAAGATCAGGACAGTAAGTACCTATGTACCTATGAACCTCTACCCTGCTGCAACCAACAATTCACTTCAATGTAGTATCTTCAGTAGTATACTATACAATCACCCACTGATGTCTGCTCTTTCTACTTCTTTCTGTAACCACTTTACTACTTTTCAGTTTTGTCCTTCAGAAATCCCAAATTTCCAAGTGTCATTATTTCTGGTACTCTTTTTCCAGTAACAAGGACTCTCTCCTTTCTTCTCTTCTTATCTTTCTTGAATAGACTTATCTCTGTTGTAATGATAATGATGAAGACTCTCTGTAATTATTCACCAATTTATTGATTTGTATTCAGCACCTGCTGTGTCTGTGTACCCACTTACCCAGGACAGAATTCACTATAACATGCCGATGGGTTACTCATGAACTCAGTTAATTCATTCTAGTGATAGGGCTTAGAAGTGATGGATATCCAGGCTTCTCCAGCTATGTTAGAAAGGAAATAAAAAGGCAACCGTTTTTTACTGTAAAATCTTTGTTCCATATGGTTTATAAATGAGTTTTGAAAAGTGATTTCTGCAACTCCCATTCTCTAGATACTCTTAATTCCAAATTGTTAATTAGAGCTGTAGTGCTTATATCTAAGGCTGCCACCAATCTCTGCAGCCTATTCCATTACATAAGCATTATTTCTAGAGCATGGAAGTAAGTCATAATTTCTCCATTCACTTTCATAATGACTCCTCCCCGTTAGAAGGCTATAGACTGATAGGTAACTTCAATACACTTGTTAAAATACATTAAACTTGAGTCTGGACCTAAAAACCTTGCATTTTTTTGCAGGACTGGAATCTTACAGACAATGCCCAGAGTTGTCTCAAGCTTAGTTTTAGTACTCTTACAGCTCTTCCCCAAGCTACAAATATAATCTTCAAGAATATGGACAGAGGCCGCCTTATAGAAGGTGCTGTTTGCAAATTTCAAAGATACATTTTGCTCTGAATCATTGAAAAGCCCTCTCTTCCTCTTTCCAGTCTTCTGTACATAGGTATGGACAATGGGTACCTCTCTTACTTTTCTAGTTTTCTTTTCAACAGATGTATTAACGTTCACATTGGAAACATGTTCTCCAATTCATCTCTCATTCTATCTGAACATTCAAAAGGTTTTATTCTTGGGCTGAGGTCCTTCATTCCTCTCACTGTTTTAAGTTCACAGTTTCATAGTTAAATACTAGACAATCAGTCTGAAGACCATATCCCATACTTGCAGGTTCCCTCCAACTTCATAGAGAGCAATACAAACTAGACTAATGGACAATTTCAGATTGCCCATCCAGTTATCTAGGTTTACCTTAAAGGTACCAAGGATGCTACTCTGCTTGACAACTACTGGGACTTTGCTCCAGAGATGGAGGAAATGTTGGGCTATAACAGTATCACACCAACATGTCTTATTTATCTGTTGATGAAAATGTAATTCTTTTAACCTGGCATTTGATGAAGTGTTTGTTCTGTGAATGACTAGAAGGAAAAGTGGGTTGAATCTTTCACAGCTTGAAAGGCTAGACACAGATCCTGACAGAGAATTCTAAGGGAAATAAGCATGGAGAGAGAAGGCTGCCAGTCTGTCTTGATCAATAACATCTTTGAGGCCACTGATCTATCTATTTATTTGTTTGTTTGTTTATTGCTTTTGCTGACTGGGGTAGTCAGACTGGGCTGTGAAGCTACCTTTCAGTGGAGGCCCATTTAGAAAAGCTCAAGTAACAAAATAAGGAAATTTTATGCAAGAGAGAGAAAAATGTAAGGCTTAATGTTACAGTATGGACATATATTAACTGAACGGCAACTGTGCTAGAAAACATCTGTATTCAGTGAAATATAGTCTTTACGTATTAATGCAAGGCAAGTTGGCACATACAGTGAGGTTTTAAATGTCAGATTACAATTTAACATTTGTGGATAGGAGAAATAAGTGTGAGGTGGTGTGGTAGATATGTATAGAAAACAGGGTAGGTAAGGAAAGGTGAATAGTGTGTACATTTGTTAGCTGGTACAGAGAAAAAGAAAGTTGCAGTGAAGTTGAGATAGATGTAGAAGGTAATGAGTTTGAGATAGAATTTTGCTGGAGGAAAACAACTTGCCAGATGAGTAAGTGGAGACAATAGAAGTGACAGTAAGAGCAAATGGATAGAAGACAGTATGAAACTTACTTTGAGAATTTGCTTTGTTGAGGTATTTAAGGGTAATGAAGGCATGCAAGGACCAGGGTAGTATAGCATGGGGAACTGCAAATATTTTTAAAATGTTATTTTAACAAGTTTTTGAATCTGGATAGACTGATTTGTTGTATGGTGGTGGTAAGGATAGAATTCAAGATTTTGGAAACTTTTTGAGTACAGGGGCAGTTTAGTTAGGAACCTGTGAGGCCTCTCAAGCTGAATGATATGTTTAGAGAAATATATACCAAAATGGGGATTATATTCAATAATGGGTCTGATAAGATAATCTTTTTCTTTACTTTCCCAGCTACATCTAGATTTCTGTGTAGATGATCTGCTTCTGTTACAAATACCTTTTTATTTTCTTTTTTTAAACATATCTTTTTGCAATATTGACAATTTTCCATGTAGCTCATACTTCATGCATGGTGCACATAATGTTATGCTGGTGTCTAAACCTTTGGTTCCCAAGTTAAGCCTGCCCCTCTTTATCACATTCACTTTGTTACATTAAACATAAGGTCCCAGTCTATAACCAGCATTTGCAATCTTACCCATATTCCCTAAATACCCTGCACTTTTATTTTTCAAAGTTTAATGAATTTGTATTGCAAGCTTAAAACATTTTCTGCACATTATTAACAAATCCTTCCTGTCATTGACCTTCACAAATTCCAAACTACAGCGAATTTTCTGTGACGATGACCTGCTTCTGTTACCACTGAGGGGAAGATTCTTTACAGATCCGGGCACATTTACAGGTTTCCTTAAATAATCTCTTCTATTGGTTTACTGATAACAAACTCACTGTCAGTATGTCACTAATACTAGAAGAACTACTGTATGATAATTGCCCAGCAATCATCTTATACAAGCAGACCTCTTTGGGATTCCCATGTCCTATACTTCAAAGTCATTAATACCTGTAAGTGTTTTTTCTATCCATCTTTACAGTTTCACCTTTTAGTTGACCTCAGCTGACACTCTCCTGCAAAATTAGTACACCGTTAACAGCAGACTGTCGTTATGCTCAGCCAAAAGTATATGGATTCACGGGTTTTATATGTCTTTCTCTAGTAGCACTTGTTATCTCTTAAAACACTAAAATCCATTAGATCATATTTATGTTGTTTGTTCTAATATCACTGCATTTTACTTAAGTCAATTAAGTGACCTTTATATTACTGAAAGGGCTACTTTTGTTCACTCTGATTTATAAGCTTTAGTTTTTAATGACTTCCTCCACTTGCTAACTGATATTTACTTCCTTGTTGTATCCCCTAAGGTACCAGCAACAAGGGGTGACATCTTCCATCAGGCTCTGATTTCTTCTGTCATCCATCAAAATTGCCATTTCCAAAAGGCCCAGTGATGTGGAATTCAGTAATACCTGAAATAAAAACTTACCTGCTCCCCATCATGATTCAGGAATGTGTTGCTGTCTCATATAATCTTTCTCATGAAACTGTCACCTTGAATACATCTGAGCAGGTTTATTTCAAGATGTACTAATCTATCACAGATAACCCACTGCTGTTGTTCCTTATATTTATCATTTCCTTTTTGTTAATTTATTCATGTTATCTTAATACTGATGCTTATACTATTTTAAGGCCAATGCTTTAGTAATCCCTTTTATTCTTAAAGATGTTCTTTGTGTTCTGTGAATTTGTTGCTTATTTGTTTTTGATATACGTAAAAAGTTGAACTTGTTTGCCTTGTGTTTTGGCAGCTGCTCAATAAGGTTTCTTGTAGCAGCCCACCTCCCCAGTTAGCAAATGAATAAATGCATTTCTCACAACCGATGACAAAGAAGCATTATTTCATCTCCTGCCTTAGTCAGTGGAGCATTGTAACATATATGTGTGTATATATATATATATGGTTCTAGTGGTTTGTGGAATGGGGATGTGTTTTGTTTTAATTGTTATTGTGGTGTGTGCAGTGTATGGGGATATATATATATATATATATATATATATATATATATATGTTTACCATCAAAAGCAAAAGACTGAACCATAATGTTGAAAGCAAAGACAATCCCTGGGATTCAGCAAGCAGCCATGCAGGAATAAGTTATTCCTGCATGGCAGGGACCGTTCCTGTTCAGCACGTCAGTGCACCATGCATATTTATGAAGGCATACTGCCATGCTCTACAATGGACATGGTTCCATGTACGAGTAAAGGGGGTGTGTCTGAGAGCAGAGCTCTCACAATACACATGCCCCCTGCACTCCAGAATTGCCTTTTGGCAATTAAAAATTAGCAAGAATGCTCGTAACGCCCCCAACCCATCAGGAAAACAAAAAATATGTGGTTAAAGGCAAAAGGGACAATCGTCCCTACCAAGCATGCCTCTCAACTGTACAGATTTTTGCAAAATGCCCAGATGTTTGCCTCATATTTTTGGCGTGCTCCCCCTAAAATGTGTACCTTTCTGGCAAATAGCTGAGGATTGAAGTCATTAAATAATGACAAAACATTTGAGTATAAGACGCCACACATCTGTCAAAAAATTTGTGCTAATGTAAAACCTATTATTTTATCAACTTTTTAAGTTTGTAAGAGCAATATTTAAAATCTGTCCCTACTTGTCCCACCATCATTGCAGGCTTTGCCCAAATATTTTGCTCTAAGAGGTTGAGAGGTATGCTAGCAAGCCAAACGTTATTAGTATAACACAGGGAGCATAAGTGCATAGCGCATAGCGCACACCTCCCAACCCATCAGAGTAAGGAATGTGGACAAAGCCAAAAGGGACAACTGTCCCACAAAGCAGACAGTTGATAAAATAACAGGTTTAGCATTAGCAGGGATATTCTGAAGGGTATAGATAAAATAACACAGCAAAACTTTTTTTTTTTTTATAAATGCGATAAAGTTTAAGCATAACTGCGCGGGTATGCCCAATGCTTAGCTACACTTAGTCCAGTTTAAACAGCACAAGACATTAAATAGCAAGAGACATCCAACGTAAGCAGTATTGCAATAGTGTAGTGGTTAGAGCATATGCTTTGTGAGCAGCCCTTTCTGGTTTGATCCCCACTGTAACCAATTCACATTTTACATATGAAAGCAGTACATAAACATTTTTTTTAGTATTACCTACTAAATAACATATATTTGGGAACTGGAGTACTGCATTAGGTCCGGATGTGAGGTGCCAGTTTAATAAAGTTGTGAAATCCCCATATAAACATAACTGCCCCATACAGTATAGTCACACATGAATAAATGTAATGAAAGCACATTGGGGGATGTCAGGGACAGTAAACAAATTTATAATATGTAATGAAAGATAAATCAATGCCATACAGCAGATAGTCTATAAAATGAAAAATAAGCAATGTAAGTATTATTGCACAGCTCTGCTTACCAGGTGTAAGTATTGTGTAAATATGACTGCTAAGCAATGCGTAGCCTAGCTAAGTGGATTTTCCCATTGGTAAGCAGTGCTGAACCTGTCCATTTAAGCAATACCAACCTAAGCTAAGCAAGTTTGCCTGTAGCTTAGCTTAGTTCAGAATATTCACCTTCTGGGCCATGAAAGTGTAGTGGTATCTGCCCATGAGTGGGGACCTCAGTCCCACTGTTTTCATTTGGAGGCTCATAGGCTTCCGATTTCCAAACACCCCTCCCCATCCAAGGTGTTTACCCCCAACATGTGTCATATACCATCCCTGTATGCTGTCTTGTCTGCCTTATCTGTAGTCCTACCCAACCTACCTCCCCAAATATACCTACTATCCTTCCCCAACATCCCACTCTCACCTTAAAAAAGGGGGGCAACCCCCCCCAAAAAATTTTGCCCCATACATAGCTGTCCATTTTGGACATGTGTCCACTGGATGCAGGTAGTCTGGTATAATTGACTTCATAACACATTATTGTTGTCCTCACCTTTCTCTCAAGGGTTTAAGTGTCCAAATCTACCTCCAATTCAATACATATGCACAGCTCTTTCTGCAGAAGAAATGGACAACTATGGACCTTCCCTAGACCCATCCTGCACACCCCTAGCTACTTTCCCTATTGTTTTTCCCTCTGTGTGCCCCCTTTTTACCACTTTCCTATCACCCCTTTTTTAGCATGGGGGGTAAGTGGGAATAAGCACTTTTAAGCAGTAGTAAGTGGTTTTAAGTCTGTTTGTGCAGCGGCAAGCAATGGCTATACAGATTAAGCACTGTCAGGCTGTCTGTAAGCATATTTAACCGAAAGTTAGCATTGCTTACTATCGTGCAAAACTATGCAAACCTGCTTAAAAGTGCCTTAATCACTCTGTATCCAACAGCCTTTGTTCTGTCCTGCAACAAAATAATCAGCGCTCACAAGACTTGAACACAGTACCCTGCACACCATAGCGATTTACCACTAAGCCATTTGAACTGTACATAAATGTGATGCTTTCTCAGACATATCATGCAGCACAGTCATTCAACAGTAGGGAAATGTATTTATATATGTAGATGTATGTATGTATATATACATATCTATAAATATATATATATATATATATATATATATATATATATATATATATATATCTATAGCTATATATACATATATATATATATATATATATGTGTGTGTGTAGACATACGTGTGTGTGTGTATGTATATATATATATATATATATATATATATATATATATATATATGTGTGTGTGTATATCTTTATATATATATATATATATATATATATCTATATATATATATATATATATATATATATATGTATATACATATATATATATATATATATATATATATATATATATATATATATAAATATATATATATATATATATATATATATATATATATATATATATATGGGTCTACTTCATTTGAATGAAAGACCATTTGACCTTAACCCATTTGATTAAAATTTCATTTGATCGAAAACCAGTATTTAAGGCAAATAACAGGGATTTGTCCTCCTCCCCAAAGTCATGCGACCCTGGAGTTGGTACTCAAAAAAAAAATTGAACGAAGAGAAGAAATTTTAACTAAGAAATGAACTTCGTGACAATAACAGCATTCAAAAAATAATAAATCACACCAACAACTCTTGTAGTACTTTAGCGCTTTCATCTTATTTATTATCAAGACTTCTTCAGAAAGACATGTTTCATAACTATAAGCAACCATTTTCACTTCCTTTAAATACATCAGTTCTAGCAGGCCATTTAAATTAACAACAGTTCCTTTCCAATAGTAAAGTGTGAACAGGCAGGGTGCTGTGTGCATTTTCATTAAAATTACAATCGCAGTTACATAAGGTAAATTGGTCAGACAGTAATAGCCTTGTATTGCTGTGTGCATACTAATAGGGATTGTGTGCAAAAAGGGATTGTGTGCAAAAGAGGGATTGTGTGCAAAAGCAGAAAAAAAAAAATTATTAAAAATATGGGGGAACCGGGAAGGATGAGAGTCATGCTGTGATAATTCTAATATAAACACACAACTTATGAGTCCCTGCCTCCAAAGGTAAGTAAAGAAGGGCATGGAGAAAGGTGGAGAAGTCAGGTAGAGAGTCCTACTATGCTTGGGTATCAGTGTGTGTGTAGAGAAATGTGTGGGTATACCACCTGATGGGGGAGTGGGAGGAATGCGGTGTGGACTTGAGGGGGGGGCGGGGCTGTTAGAGGGCTGCCCATGACAAGGAGTGTGGAGCATATGAATAATAGAGTGTCCCAGAAGACTGTCAGTGCAGATGGTACCGCCCATGGGCTGGTTCGGATGGTATCACCCCTTGAATTGCTGCATGAAAAGTGAGACCGAGGGGGTTGTTGGTGGGGTCAGCAGGGGCTATCCTGGTGACTGGGAGCATGTGTGGAGAGGGTAGGGGAGGAGGCAAAAGTCAGAGAGAGAGAGGAAACACATTATATTCACTTGCACAGTTGTAAATCCATAAACGCATTAAATCCACTTGCACAATTCTTCAAACCCTCTTGCACAATTCTTCAGACCCTATCACATTTCAATCTCTATACCATTTAAGTGCACATTTAATGTTCAGTGTCTCGTTTAGACCTGGATAGACATCAGCTCTCAGTTCTATTTGCCATTTTAATTCCCGGACTTGCAGGAATGTGTCCATGTCCCCTACAAATTGTGTTATTTTTTCCAATGCTGTGAATTTGAATCCTGCGAAGTTTGGGCAAATAGCACTGTGTTTAGCCAACTGTCCTGTTTGTGTATTGCTGCAGTGTGTTCTTTAATACAGCTACTCAGCTTTCTGTTCATTTTGCCGATATAGAAATTCCTGCAGTGTTAGCAGAAAGCACAGTAGACTACATTTTTTGTGTTGCAGTCATAGTGGTCATGTAGACTGACAGTTCTGTTGCAGTGTGGGAAGGTGACATTGTTGTCTTTTCATATGTGTACACAGGTGACACACTTGCCACAGTCAGACATTCCAGGTTCTGTCGATACTTTGCTCTGTGGGGATGAGCTTTTATTCCTCTCAAACGCACCACCAAAAGAAGAGGTTTATTTGAAATAGGAGTTCTGGGATGTCCCAAGTAACTTTGTCAGACTTTTTTCTCCTACCAAGATGTCCCAATTGTTGTTGAGGACCCCTCTGATTCCAAACATATCTGTGGAAATTGGAAGGGGGAAACTTGACACCCAGTCCCTTTTGTTCGGTCCATTCTGTGCACTTGCTGTGAATCCCTTTTCCAGGATTGGTGGGTACCTGGAGTGTCTGTGCTGTATGATCTCTTGGAACAGGTTATCCACTAAATACTCTGGGGTTTTTTTTTCTAAGAACAAGTTTCTGAGGTAAAAACCTTCCTCGATGAAAACCTTATCCCTAAAAATGAGTCTGGATAGCCAGATGAATTGTCCTTTTACAATATTCTTTTTCATGAAATGGGGATGCTGGCTGCTGAACTCTAGATAGTTATTCTGGAAAGTTGGCTTGTGGTAGATGTTGGAGTCAAACTGTCCACTTTCTGTGTCTATAGTGAGGTGGATATCCAGGAATTGAGTGGTGGTCCTGATATGTCCTACCGTGAGGGTCAGGAAGTCCAGACTCTGGAAAAGGGTTTCCAGAAAATTGTTCAGAGAAAGTCTGTCCCCCTTCCAGACAAAAAAGTTGTCATCAATATAATGCCTATACATTATGGTGTTGCTGAACCCGGGCAGTGATTCAACCTTATCCATTTCCCAGGCACTGAGGACTAAGTTCGCATATGCCATTTTGGACCCCATGGCTACCCCTTTCTGTTGGTGGTAAATCTTCCCGTTGAATTAAAAGAAGTTATTTCTTAATACTGTTTCTGTTAACCTGCGTACAGTATTAATCTTAGTCCCGCTTAGGTTGGAGTGCCTGTTCAGGTACTTTCTGGTGAGGGTCAGTCCTTTGGCATGGGGGATGTTTGTGTAGAGTGCTTCTACATCTAGGGTTACCAGTAAATATTCCCCTCCATCCAGCCTTAGTTTGGAGATGTTATTTAGAAAAGCCCAGGAGTCCTTGGTGTAGTATTTGCTGTTCTGTACAATGGGGTTAAGGATGTGGTCCACGTATTGTAAAATCTTTTCTGTTTTTGTCCTTCAGTTCGATACCATGTGGCAGAAACGTAGATTTTCAGGGTTCTTGTGAACCTTGGGAATTCCAAAAAATTTTCCAAGGTTGAGTGTTATGACTTGCATGAAGTCTTTTTCGTCTTGAGAGATCTCATCCCTGAGGTACAGTTCCAATAGTAGGTTATCAATTTGTTTAAAGTTTTGTTGTACCTGGTTGATGTTGACCTTTTTGTAGAACTGGTTATCCATGAGGGATGCTTCAAGTGTTTGGATATATCTCTCCTGCTCCATCACTACTATCCCGGATCCCTTGTCAGCCTTCAGCCTTTATGATTCGTAGGGATTTGTTGTGACTCAGTTCCTTGCAAGCCTGTCTTTCTTCCCTGTTCAGGTTGTCCCATTTTGCTGAGGGCTTATCAGAAAGGAGTTTCCTGATATCCCTTTTGCAGGTACTCGCAAAGAGGCTCAGTGTGTTGGAGAGTGCAGGAGTGTACAGGCTCTTCATGGTAAGGGGTCTGTCGTTATCTTCTGAGCTTTCCTCATCTTCTTCCTCTTCATATTGTTGTATATCTAATTTTAGTTGTAACTTTCTCAAGTAGCACTTGAGGTCCAGGATAACCTCCGCCGTGTTGGCTCTCTGCGCCGGGATGAAAGAAAAGCCTTTCTTCAGTACCTTATGATGGCTTTCTGAGAAAACATGTGCGGTGAGGTTAAAGATGTCACCTACCACTGTTGGAGACCTCAAGGCTGTTCTATCAGGTGCTGGTATCAGTGAATAGGGAGGCTGATCAGGGTGGTCCATCCCAGTAATACTAGTACTGTATCCCGTTCCCTCTCCTTCTTCCCTTGTGATTGTTGTTCCCCCTCCTTCCCTCAATATTGTTGGTGTTGTGGTTCCAGTTTCATTCATTACCCCCAGGTCTGAACCTGGTATAAGTCCTGGTTCTGGTTGTGAGTCCTGCTGAAAAAGAAAAAAAATTGTTGTTGCCACTTGTGTTGTTGTTGGAAGACTGGTCATTCATTGGTGTGGTCTGATAAACCCTCCTTGACTGATCGCACTGTCCAGTGTCCTGCGGATTGTGTTGTTGTTGTCCTTATTGTTGTCGTGGTGGTCACGTTCATTGGTGTCTGGATTTCCCTGTGTCGGCTGATTTTGAAGAAGCATTTCTGGTCTTGGCTGTCCCCTAGGAGTATGTACACTCATCTGGCAACTACTCCCTGCTAGTGGGCTGGATGTGATGAGGAGTCTATCTACCTCTGGTGTGTTGGGTCCATTTGTGGGTTCTTGTAATTCTGTCATAGGCCTTAGTTCAGTTGTGGACAACGGGTTGGTTATGGGATATCTGTCTGGCCTTCTCCGTTTGTCTAAGGAGCTTGTGGGCCTGATCTGGTATGCTTTTCCTTCCTCATATTGTTTAATGTCCCTAAGCAATTTGCCTTTCTTGCATTCAGTCAGTGTCGCCACATGCCTAGTAATTCTGTGCAGTGCATTGTCGCACATTTCGCAAAGTCAATAAATGTGGGATCCTGCAGGATGCGTGTTTGCAGATCATCTATTTGAGACTTGTAGGTGGCCATACTCTCAGTATTGCTTTGGATGAGGGCTTTGATAGCTGCTAGCCCAGAGTCATTATATATTTTGACCAGTTCTTTGTTAAGCTGAGAGTTTGGAGTGGTCCTGTTAGGAAATTTGTTACATCTGAGACTCTGTGGGACTATATCCAGCTCTAAACACCTTTCCAGATAGAAGTTGTCATGCTCCAGATTTTTGTAGGTTTTAATCGGTCACTTGAATCTGGTAATCAGAGAGCTGGTGCTCTGTGAGACCCCTCTGTTTTGACTGTGCTCCATTTGTACTGTTGTATTCTGGACCGGGCAATGGAAGGGATTAATTTCCATCTGCGTGAGTATCAGGTCAAGAGCCTGCATGGTCCTTATTTCTGTCCCAGTTCTGTTGTTAATTGTGGCCCTGGGTCCAGAGTGGTCCAGGGTTTCAGTGTGGTCCCTGGTGATCCTTTCATTTGTAGGTGTTAAAGGGCTGCTGTTTAGGTCCTCGAAGAGATCCTGCACCAAATGAATTCCTTCCGATAATTTTGTAAGAACTGTTGTTGGATCAATTGGTGTCCTGCTCCTAGTTGCTTCTGTCTTCAGTTGGCTACTAGAGCCTGAGTTGGGTGCTATGTTTCCTGCCATACTGTCACGCAGAGTAGAAGACTTACAACTAAAATTAACCGCACTCAAAAAAAATTGAATGAAGAGAAGAAATTTTAACTAAGAAATTAACTTTGTGACAATAACAGCATTCAGAAAATAGTAAATCACACCAACAACTCTTGTAGTACTTTAGCGCTTTCATCTTATTTATTATCAAGACTTCTTCAGAAAGACATGTTTCATAACTATGAGCAACCATTTTCACTTCCTTTAAATACATTAGTTCTAGCAGGCCATTTAAATTAACAACAGTTCCTTTCCAATAGTAAAGTGTGAACAGTCAGTCTATCATAGGGAATGTACAATGTGGAAGCGATAAACATTCCAATGATACATATACGCGCGCACACACACACACACACACACACACACACACACACATATATATATATATATATATATATATATATATATATATATATATATATATTTATACACACATGCATACACATATAAATATTTTACTACCTATAGATATGTCTAAAAAAGGTATATATATAGGGTGCACAGCATATCAAGCAGACATTATTCCTACAGTTGACACCTTTTAAAATGGCCAGTGTCTGTGTCTTTCCTGCAAATGAGAATTATTGCATGAAACATATACCCACACATAATGCAAAGGACATGACACCACACACAAGTTTGCATACATAGAAATGTTTATTTGTGCACTATTTCAGTTGTTTATGCCATTTTTTATAGCAGTTAGGTGTCTTAAATACATGACTGATTAATGCAACTCTCAAACAAAACATATGATACAGTAATCTGCCAAACATAACATACTTTGTTGTCCAGGCTAAGCCTTCAAGTAGTACAACAGTAAAAAAAAACACTTGCCTTGAAGATAAGAACCAATCAACATTTAATTACAGATGTAGTTCAGCAGCCTCCAATTATACTCTGTACTCATCCCCTAGGGGGAAAAGTATTAGTTGTCAGAATGTAAATGTATCTGTTACATAACAATGCTTAACTTAAAACGTCACTATCACACTGACAAACAGAACTTTGTGTAAGACAGTAAGCTCTAGCCCACCACTGTTCCCATGGTGAAACGTATGAAAATATACTGCCATATACCTTAATGTTTCTTACTACTGATATCTCTCACATATTGTAACAGCCTAGGTTAAAAAGATTTAATATCCCTCCTCCATAAAATGTCTTACAAGGGCATATAACATTGTTCTCCATCCACTGACCTCTGGACAGTACAAGGTCACACATGTTTTGTCCAGCTGTAGCCCTCATAGATATGGACCCTACCCCACAATTTGTGTCGGAGTCCACAACATCACTGGAATAATAGCAGGAATGCCAGCACTAAATAATAATAGGCCATTACCTAACAACCTCTTACTGCATAACATGTAGACAAAGCCTGGTATATAATTACACAAACTCCACTCCACACACCTTCAGATAGAAACAACTCTGATCCAAAACAATACCAAAACAGCAAAATCTTCAGAAGTCAGGAATCGAAAAACAGGAACCAAAGTCAAATCCAAAAGCAAATTCTTTATTCTCCAGCACCTCGGTGTAACCACCTTTCAAGAGTATACCTTTTTTGATTCCTGACTTCTGAAGATTTTGCTGTTTTGGTATTGTTTTGGATCAGAGTTGTTTCTATCTAAAGCCTGGTATATAGGTGGAGGACAGCGACTGGAACACAGGGTCATACCTGAAATATTGGTGTTATACACTGTGAAAGTTGCTGGTGTTACAGGATTTGTTGCAACATACCCTTACTCAGGAATATGAAGTCAGAAACACAAATGGATGTTGCCATGTACTGATAGCGATCAACGGAGAGAATGCCACTGATATGTCAGAGACAAGACCTGTATGGTGAACAGACAAAACATAACAGCCAATCCTCTGGCCATCATATGGATAGGCCCACAGTTGAGAGCTATGCAGACAGACTGCATTCCATGCAAAACTAGCATGTACACATAAACCCTGTAAAACTAGCAGTATTCATTGCATATAACAGCAATACTCACACACTGTCCCTAGGTCTGGAACCTTATGCAAACATGTAATTGGCCTGTATCCACAAGTCCTGTTGTAAGAGGTATTGCTACCTGCTGTCTGTAACACTGCTGCCCACACACAGGAAGGATGTTTTCCATACATGAAAGGTAAAGGGACAATGCCCATATGATGTAATCATTTATAGCAGTGGGTTGCTATGACATTAGCTATTGGAAGTACTACACAGCTGGCTGCATGCAATTAGCAAGTGGGGAACACCAATTGGTACTGAGGCCATCATCTGATCACGAGCATCACCTACAAAAGCCATGCTGCAGCCTATTCAAACCAGCTCGAGCTGTGTAGTAGAGAGAAAGACAGAGAGAGAGAGAGAGAGAGAGAAAAATAAAAAAAACAAACTAAAAAAAAAATACAAAAAAGTAAAAACAACAACCCAACAAAGGAAGATACCCAAGTGGTACACAGAAGACAGCACAATAATAAAACAGGTATGTGAAACATGTCAGCATGTAATTGAATGTAGCACTTGGTCTGTAATAATGGGATAGATGATGCCGAAAGATTTATATGTGCCATCAAGACTTGCTGCAATGATGTCCTGCTGAACAATTGTTATAGACATAGCATCTGGCCCTGTGGGCAGTGGGCCATATCTGTCAACTGCGCAGATCTGCACAGAATGACAAGATTTAAGCCATCATAGTGTTTGTTCTGTTCCTCCAAACATGTATATTAGTCTGGCAAATAGCTGAAGGTGGAAGTATTGAATTCATGATAGACATGAGTTTCAGACCCCACCTCATTCAGAACAGTCATGGTAATGTGAAATGTATCATGCACAAACTTCATGTGTTTGTAATAGGCATATATATATATATATATATATATATGATCTGTCCCTATACATATATATATATATATATATATATATATATATATATATATATATATATATATATATATATATCCCCTAATGTTAGACTGTGTCCACATGTGATGCTCTGCTTCGTAGCAAGGCAGAATAGTGCAGATGTGGAGGAAGGAGGTTAAGAGTGTGGATCTGATGTCTGAATGCTCTCTCTCTCTCTCTTTATATATATATATATATATATATATATATATATATATATATACATAGAGAGAGAGAGAGACATGTATGCCTACATATATACAGATACATATATATACATATATGTGTGTGTGTTTGTATATATGTATATATATATATATATATATATATATATATATATATATATATATATATGTGTGTGTGTGTGTGTGTGTTGTGTGTGTGTGTGTGTGTGTGTGTGTGTGTGTGTGTGTGTGTGTGTGTATCTGTATGTCTACATATATACAAACACACACACACACGCACACACACACACACACACACATATATATATATATATATATATATATATATATTTTTTTTTTTTCCCTTCTGTTGAATGACTGTGCTGCATGACATGTTTAAGAAAACATTGCACATATCTGCAGCTCAGATGGCTTAGTGGTAAATTGCTGTGGCTATGGTGTGTGGGGTCCTGGGTTAGACACTTGCAAGGCCTGATCATTTATTTTCTGGCCAGAAGAAGAGCTGTTGGATACAGAGTGATTAAGGCACCTGTAATTAGTTGTAAGTGGATGTAAAATTGAGAGTTATGTATGATGTGAAATTCGTGCTGTGAACAGATTGTCCTTTTTTTGTTAAGGTGAGAGTGAGATGTTGGAGAAGGATGGTAGGCATATTTGGGCAGGTAGGTTTGGTCGGAAGACAGACAAGACAGACAAGACTGGTTACAGGGGTGGTATATGACACATGTGGTGGGTAATCATCTGAGACAGAGAGGGGTGTTTAGAAATTGGAAGCCCATGAGCCCCCAAATGGAAACAGTGTGACTGAGGTCCCCACCCATGATGGGCAGTCACCACTGCACCTTCATGGCCCTGAAGGTGGCTGTGCTGGGGGCTGAGCAGCAAGAGCAGGCGGACCCTCTAATTGTATCATGAGGGCCTCAAGCTGGTGTAGCAGATCCCCCAATTCTCTGCGGAGCTCCCTCTGCACCAGTCCCTGGACCTGACTTCAGATAACAGGATCCTGTCTGTGAGCACTCCCAGGGGTGGGATGAGCACCATTCCCTGAGGTGGTTCTACCTGAAGGTCGTGCAGGACCAGCAGTTGAGGAGGTCCTGGGGTGGGTCCCAGATGTGCTGCAGCCTGGTGCCATGGCCAGATGAGGTGGGAGAAGTGGTTCTACTGGGAACAGCCTTCCTGAACATGCTATTGTGTTGCAGTTTTAGAACATATATGGGTAGTAATAGTCAACACTATCCAGGATTAGTTAGAAAACCATGCATAGATATTCCCATTAACCCAAAACACCAGATTTGGAACAGTTGCATAGCAAACAGAACACATGCATATATGGAACTACAGTGGCCATTACAATGGCATGCAGGTGACATTGTTAGCAACAGGCCACCAATGATAGTGTTTCCACACAGAACATGAATAGAAACCGATTTCAATATTTGTTGCACAATAGGATATATGTCCCAAAAGTAGGTTTGGTGTAAACATACCCACTGATTTGTGTGTTCAGATTATTGTTGCAGATATGGTGGGGGGTGTCAATTAACAACTATTATATCCTTGCGGTATGAGGTCCTCAGACCTTTTTTTCCTGTTTATGTCTTCCAGGTACCATGTCCCAGGAGCATCTCCCTGCTTATACTCTACAGGAGAATGAAATAACAATCAACTATCTTGTGCATCACCACAGAACCCTCTTTGGGTGTATGGCCCATGATCTGCAGGAGAGGACTGCCCTGTGGAACAAGCTCATCCACAGGGTAAACGATGTTGGCCTGCATAACCACAGTTATGAGCAGGTGTGACATTGTTGCACTGACCTCATCCGCCACACCCGTCAGTGTGCTGCTGCAGTTAGGAGGGTCCAGCTAGCCACAGGTGGGGGTCATGCTATCCAGCCCCCACTGACACATGCTGAGGAGATCCTCACCAGCCTTGGGACACCCATCCACCATCCAAGCCATCCAACATTGTGGAGGTGGGTGCTACCCACACAATGTACGAGGAGCGTGCAGGTAAGGCCCCAGGGCACATTAGTAGACCACTGTTGCTTATCCATCTTCATCTGTAAAGTATCTTTATGCATATGTCAGCTAACATAGTCTGTTGCTGCAGTGTAGTAATGAACAGATGTGCATAATCTCTAGTATTGTGAGTTTGTACTGTTGATGTACTGAAATGCTGCTCCCACCCTGTACCAATGCCACAGGTGTGGCTACTGACATTACATCTCTCACACAACTATGTAGGTCCCTCTGGTATACCTCTGGGGCAGCAGCCTGTAGCTGTTGAGTATGGAGTTTTTTTGTTCAGGTTTGCCAATACACCGTCCATGTTATGGCCATGCTATTTGCCATGCACACAATTAACACACGTACCCATAATGCATACTGTACATGTTCACTTATTGTTGCTGTTAACTGTACTGCATCACAGTAGTCACCATGGTGGCATATCTGAAGGGTTTGCAAGAGTCCTGCAGTATACCTAACAACCTGTCAGTGCAAGATGTGTGGACAGAGATGAACATAATGGTGGGACAAATGGCCTACAGTAGGGACATGTCTGAAACATTACCCTTATACAGTAGCTGCAACAGTGTATACACCACTATTACAATGGCAACTGTTACAGATCTACACAACGGCATATCACAATACCACATTTCACACCTTTTACAACCTGTAATGTGATCATAACATGAGCAATGAATGTGTAATATGGAACCCTATGTTAGGACAACAAATATGGGGAATACATACCTTAACAAACACTGGAGGCAAATGTGTGTGCACACGCCAAATAACATATTGTGGAAGCAGCTTTTGAGGTACTGACAGCATTCACTCTCTTGAGTATGAACCTTCCATCAAGTACATGGCCTCAATGTCACACCAAGTAATGGTCTGCTGTCCAAGAAGTATATCCATGACATTTGCTCACTCATCTGCAACAGAGGCAGCCATGGCTTGTGCACATCTTACAAACCATGGAATGGATCCCATATCCAAAAGGTAGCACTCAGGAGTGGGAGACATAGCCTTACCTCACCATTGCATATACCATTGAAAACAGTGCAGACAGTTATGTATGTGACTATGAAGTATGGGACAACATTAATGTAGAAAATAAACAGATGCCCATCCAAGACAGATGACAACACATGTTGCAAACTGGTCATGAAGGCTGCCAAGAAACATGCAGCAACACTGAGAGACTTGCAGGAATGTCTAGCAAGTACTGCCTGTGCAGTACCTGTGTTGACAATTGCCTGGACTCTGCATAAGTGTGGCCTATGGTTTAGGGTAATCAGATGGAGAAGTTGTTCCACAGGAAATGTCATCCAGGGCTCTCTACAGGTAGCATATGCATAACATCAAGTCTCCCAAAGGCATGTGTTGTAATGTGTAATGGTATACTGAGATCAAGGCTGAAACCTGCAGACACTATTAATAAAGATACATGTGGTGCATAAGCAACACCTCAGTCCACCTCAGGCCCACCATCCCTATCTGTACCTTGCTTGTGCCAGTGTACATCTTTAGGTTTGCTGTTCATTAGCAGGAGCTAGGCTGGTAGACATGGCATTCTGCAATTGGAACACTGCAAAATGACACTCATGTGTGGCCTATAGTTGTCAAGCATCTGCAAAAAGGCTGAGGATGGGGAGGGGTGTCATCCTGAAACACAACCATGAACTGAAACATACATCCAAAGCTCACTAAGAATGGCTGTATCTAAACACAGTCAATGTCATGAATTGTGCCAGACATAACCCTGACTCCATAGCAATAGTGAAGGCACTTGGTGACCTCCAAGGGCTGTGCACATGATCTTACCTTACAATCTGGCAGAGTTGGGGGACATTTGTAGGGTGGAGTGACCAAATTATGGCAAGTGAAGATGGGCCATGCTAGTATATCCCTTCCAGGAATACTAACTGCTGTAGTTCACTTAACAGGTGCTGCAACTAACCATTGTGTTAAGGGTTTGCACACTTATGCAACCCACAAATTGTATGCATCTCAATCAGCATCTGCACAACTAACACATTAGTTTGATAATGCATTTGATTGTACAGGTCATATGTCACATATCAGATGTGTGTAATGTTAACATATGCAGTATTGTGGCCCATTGTATATCATGGAAGTGGCTAGTATGTCAATAAGCGTGTGTGCTTTGCTCATAGCCACAGTAAGCTTTGAAGGTTGTCATTGTAATTGGATTTTATTGCTCATAAATGCACTGCTGATGATGAAATCTGCAAATCAAAGGTCAGGTATTCACTGTTGACATCTGTCCTCATATCATCCCAGGTATGTGTCAAACAACTACACAGGGGCTGTGAGCAACAGAGCAAACATAACTGCCACACATATATACATTCAGCGATGGTGTGTACATTCATGAGGTATGGTGCACAATATATGCCATGGTGCTGAACAGGTGCATAGCAATACTGTGTACATGGGTGCAGTGTGTTCCAGGGGAAAGGGATCACTTACTAACACAACTCATGCATCACAGAGATGTATAATGTTGGTAACAGGGATTGAGTATAGCTGTAGTGCATGCTGTTGAGTGCCATATGTCATGCATGTTAACTGTTGGGTAATGAGATGTCTGTGTAATATCTTTGTGCCACCTCACCTGTAAGTGTGCATGTCTGTGTGTGTTTGTGTGTGTGTGTGTGTGTGTGTGTGTGTGTGTGTGTGTGTGTGTGTGGAGAAAAGCAATGATGTACAGGTCTTAAATTAAGTTTTTTGTTTTCCCCTTACAGGTGGTGAGGTGGGTCAGGTTCCCTCCTGCAGGCAAACTGATATTAGTGTCCATACAGACTTTGACAATGGTGATAGGTATGGTGAGGCACAAGCAGGGTTGCCAGGGGCTGAAGCTGTGCCATTGGTTGACATCCTATTGTTATCCACCCCATCCCTGCACAGAGTCACATTGCCTATACATACCCCATCACCAGTGGCCATAGATGGGGGACAGTTGGCAGGTGGTGGCATGGACAGAACAGTGTGGTGACTATGGCAAGTGTGTCTGTACACAGCAGACATAGCTGGATGCCCGGTGAGGTACCACACAGGCAGATATACAGGGGTGCTCTTAGGAGGGCTGCTGGCTATCATGCCCCTGGCAGAAATGCCACATCAGGTGTCACCAGATGCATGTTTCAGGTCATCATGGAGGCACAGGCATGTATGGAATGTTATACGAGACAGAGTCTGAGGCTCCAGAGGGCTAATCATTCTGCTGTACTTGACAACATCTGTGATCTTGCAGGTGCCCACCGTTATTTTGCAGAGGTCCTGGATAGACAGTTGGGTGAGATGGTGGGAATCCTTGACCGTGCAATGTCTGTGTCTGAGCATCTGGTGGGAGTAGGGTGACAGCCATATGGACGTAGGTCAGCAACACCAACAGGTGGAGGTCTATGTGGATGTGCAACAAGTCACAGATGCTCCCTTAGTGGCAGTACCAGCACCAGCACTGCAGGGGGGGATGCTGTCCACACCACAACACAACAGGCCATGTGGATGTGGCCCTGGCCGGTCCTAACAGGGGCCCTGATCCACCAGACATTTGTCATCATCAGGGGAGAGTACCATATCTGGGCTTGTACCTGACAGTGCCAGTGGAACCCCTGGCAGGCACAGTTCTCGTGTCCTTGGCTGGAGATGATGAACTGCACACCCTGCCATGTACAGTCTGCAGCTGTCCATCAAACCTCTGTATAGGGCAGCCACATGGCAGAACTGTGTACATACATACACATGCAAACACATCACCAACACAGCTAGGGCCCTCCCATACCTACACACACCACATTTGCACAGCTCAATTGATAACAAAACCCCCTAATGCACACACATGATGTCAATCAAATGGCTCAGCCTAGGTCTCTGGCAAACCCACAATACACCCTGTGCATATGATGATACTTGTGCCACATCCCTGTCATTCATACCATCAATGCAGGAACAGGCTAATATGGTTCTGATGCTCAGGGTGAATGTACTAAGATTTAGCAATATAATGCTATGTAATTTGTTTTCAGCTGGAAAGTTTAATGCTTACATGTCAGGATGTGTAGCTGTCCAGCCATGATGCATTATAGCTGTTATTAACACTGACTGATTGTGGTCACCATAATGTACACAGTTTGTGTTATAAGTGTCTATGTGTCAGCAGAATGTTGGTCTGCTGTTGTTTCCTACAAGGGGTATGGCACTGTGGTGACACATTGTGTCATATCCTGGGTACAGATGAAGACAAGTAACAGGTCTGTATAACAGTTACTGCATGTGTCACATGGCTGATAGGTCTGAGGGGTGTATACCGGTGAGTGCATGGTGGCTGGTGTCATCAGCCCTTCTACAGTGGGCAATTGTGGGCAAAACCAAAACCCCCTCAACTAGACAGAAATTCCTAGAACTACGCAATAGAGTCAAAAAGCTAATAAAACAGGACAAATTCCAGTACTACCAGTCTGCCCTAGACTCCTCTCAACACAGCCCCAAACAATTCTGTCCTTCATAAACCACATCCTCCACCCAGGTAAAGTCAGTACCCCTCCTCCTAACATCCCTCACTCCTCAGAAAATATTGCTACCTCATTCAGCACACACTTCACACAAACCATACCATCACTAGCTAAACAACACAACCCCCCTCCCCTCCAACCCACACCTTCAACTAGTAATCTCCCCACTGCCTTCTCTTTTTCTCCTGTACCTACCTCCAACATAAAAAAAAACTCTTAACTAAACTTAAGCCCACCAGATTAGCAGCAGACAACCTCCCAAGTGAACACCTACAAATCTCAGCTGATGCTCTGGCCTACCCAGTATCCATCTTGATTAACCAATCTCTGTCAGAAAGTTACGTTCCCAAACTGTGGAAAGTATCACATATAATTCCCCTCCACAAAGGCGGACCCTCCACAGAACTAACCAATTACCGCCCCATAGCTATTCTCTCTCCACTCTCCAAAATACTAGAGAGATGCATACACTCTCAGGTCTCAGACTACCTCCTTACTAACAATCTCCTTTCCAGTACTCAGCATGGTTTCCGACCAAACCATAGCACCACCACTGCCTTACTCTCCTTTACTAACACTATCCTTCAGCATAAAAACAATGGCTATCTCTTCTCTGCTACTTTCCTAGACCTATCTAAAGCATTTGACATGGTCCCACACAAACAACTTATCTCTGTCCTCAATAACCTATCCTTCTCACAATCAGTCACCAACTGGTTTCAGAGTTACCTGTCTGACTGCCAACAATCCATTGTATGGCAGAATGACATATCTCCCCAACTACCTGTCTCCATAGCGGTTCCCTAAGGATCCAACCTTGGACCCCTACTCTTCTCTGTTTTCACCAATAATCTAGCCTCTGCCACCAAACATAGCACACTCATACAATATGCAGATGACTCAACCATCATCTGCTCAGCCCAGTCCCTACCCAAACTGCAAAATGTCACACAGGAAGCCTTTTCCTCTGTTGAAACTTGGTTATCCAATGCCCAATTAATACTCAACCCAAACAAAACTAAACTACTCATCTTCCAACTCACCAAACATACTCAAAACAACTCTCACTTTAACATCACAGCAAAAGACAACACCACTATATACCCAACTGAACACACCAAATTGCTAGGAGTGGAAATAGACAATAAACTAAAATTTGACATTCACATATCCTTGATCATAAAAAAAGTCCACAAAAAACTAGGAGCACAATACAGAAATAAGCATCTTCTCACCAAAGCAGCAAAGATTTCAATAGCAAATTCCCACCTTATCTCCACCCTACTTTATGCCTGTCCAATATATACCAACCTAAGGCAATGCGATCTAAACAAGCTAGAGACCTGCTACAACAAAATCACCAAATTCGCCACAGGGGCATCCTACCGTAGTCACCACTGTCTCTCACTTGCTGAACTGGGCTGGCTTAAATTCCCTCACCTCCTTCAATGGTATCAACTCTCACTCACCCACAAACTAGTAAATCATCCACTAAATGTCCCATCCCTCCAGAATCTACTCCAACCCTATCGCACCACCAGACCACTAAGATCCAGCAACAAAAATCACTTGCAGATTGTTAGGAAAATGTGTATTTGAATACATGAGAAATGTTAGTTTAAAAGCAAAGTAGTATATAATGCATTTTATTCAATTAATCATATAGTAGTAAATTAATTCATGTCTAAATGTGAAGTAGTTTTGAAACTGCAGTGTGGCTTGAAGCAAAGCTGATCTCTGACCCTGGCAGAATGCTAGCTTAGCAAGTTTTAATGTTTATGCTTTTCACAAGTGATTATCTGCTGGGTCAGGAAATTAAATGTGTGAAATAATGAAATCTTCTGCTCTTTCCTGTTGGAATGATCTGGCCTTGTATATGTGTTACGCAGCTGTGTGAGGAAAGTATAACAGAGAACAAAGACATGCATTAAAAGACTGAAGCTGCTATTGTATTCGAACTGATATGAAACCTTGAACAAGTAACTTTACAGAAAGACATTATGACTGACCAGCTGGATAGCAAGGCCGTATTGTATCTAGAGGAAAAGTTTTTTAAAATATACAGCATCAGCAAGACTTAATGAATGAAGAATTGTAAGCTAAAGTGATGTAGATGCCCTGTGACATATCACGTCAGTAAGGTGGGCATAGCTTAAATGTTAAACCTATATAAAATTGTGTGCTTCCTGTTTCATGTTAGACAAAATTCTGTACTTGTACGTTTTTTGCCTCCTGGTGTACACTGGTAAACTTTTGAATCTGAACCTCCTGTGTATTGAATTCTTAATTTTATTTAACAGTTTGGTCCTTCGAGCCGGAATTCCCTTGGTAAGCCGCAGATCAGAGCGTATCGGTGGTCGAATACTGCGCAGGAGAAGTTACCAAAATGGTTCTTCTTGAGTGAAAAGACCACCGACTGAATTGTCGTGTGTCAAGAGGCTGGCCACTTTCTGATCTGTGGCCGAAAAGCGGAACTTGAACGATTTTCAATACTGGAGGCTCAGGTAGGAAGAATTTGCCTTTTTTCTGTTTTAGATCAGGGACTAGGTTACAGTATATTGTTGTCAAGATTTGTTTTGCAGATCAGGGACAAAAGGAAGTACTGTATATTTGGTTATAGATCAGGGTAACAGAATAAGGTAGGCAGTTATTCTAGATAAACTGTGAACAGGAACTAAGAACTTGATATCACGTGATAAAAAAAGGGTTATGTAACATTTTCTTTGACATGGGTAATCAGTGCACTAAAACCTCGCGAGATCCACCCCTAACCGAAGACGCAAAATACATGCAATTACAACGTTCTGATAACGTTAGGTATTATACGAAATGGGTTAATAAATATGAATTTGATGGTAAATTAGATAAAACTTCACTAGTTAAACTCCTTAAACAGCTTACATCTGATGTGGGAGGTAAGGCAAAAAAGCAATGCCAATTAGGCATTCCTCAAGCACACAGGTGGATTGAGGAAGCAAATCGTAGAGAACAGAAGCTTAAAAATTCTAAAACATTATTTTTAGACAAAGAGGATAACAACTTAGTAATAGCAACAGCTCCTCCTCCTCCTCCCTTACCTCCTCCCTTACCCTTTTCAGGATATGAAGCGAGTGGACAGGCTGGACTGCCTCCGCGTTATCCTGAAGTTTCAGCAAAACCACAACCATTTGTTAGAGATCCTATTGAAACTAGGTCCCGAACACATAAAACACATAGGGACACAGAATCATACCAAATAGAGAGAAATCTACAGGATGAGAGTGAGGAAGAAATATGCCGACTTATAAACGTTCCAAATCCTCAGGCAGGACAGGAAGGGCAGGATCCAACACTCTTAGTATATAGACCATGGACACCGGAGGACATCCGGAAGGCTACTGAGGGAATCCCCCATCCAAAAGTTAATTTTATGAAATTTTTAGAAGATTTACAAGGCATGAGGCTAAGTTACCACTTGAATGGGGAAGAAGTAGAAAAAGTAGTAAGACAAATTATAGGTCCGGATTGGCACATGATTTGTGGCACCTGGAATCCTCGTAATGCATAGCTTAGACCACTCCCACATAGTGACGCAGAGTTAGACAACAGAGTGAAAGGCCTGACAGACCGAATCTCTGAAAAATGGAAACCCAGAGCAGACTGGACTTGCATTAATCAATGCATACAACAGGAGAATGAGACAATAGATGGATATTATGCTAGATTATTAGAATGTTTTAATAATCATAGCGGTATGTCGGTTCCTGAGAACCAAACAAATGATTCCCCGTATGAACAACAATTAAAAAATGCATTTTTGAAAGGTTGCATTGCACCTATTAGTAGCTTCATTATGAAGCATATGATAGACCATCGAACAGGGAGGCTACAAGCCTTACTCGAATACGCTAGACATGCTGAGAGACATTTTAATAGTAAAAGAAAAGAAGGCAAGTCTTCACTGCTGAAGACGGAGCTGAAGTATTTGTATTACAGTCAGGTAAAAGGGCAAGAAAAATACCCAGGGAAACAAACAGTCTGACAAACGATCAGAAGATTTTGAAGAAAGGAAAAAGAGAGGTGAAGGCTTCAAGTGCGGGAAGAAGGGACATCTAACAAGGGATTGTAGGCAAAACAAAAAGGTAATCACAGAAGATAAGGGAGATGAGGACTGACTATATGATAGTGAAGATACATCAAGTGAAAGTCAGAAATCATCAGGAAAAGTTAATAAACAAAAAGCAAATGTAAATGTGATAGAGGGAGTTGAGGAAGTGCAAGTAGATATGGAGGATGAAGAAAGTGAAATTTTGGACTTAGCATTATTGAGCTTAGAGCTCTACTTAGCAGATACAAAACCGGAAGTTACACTTCTGGTGGAGGGAAGGGAAGTCAAATTCCTGTGTGACTCAGGAGCGTCACGGACTTTGATACACCCCTCCAAGTTACCAGAACATTCCGAATCACCTGATTATATACTAGTAAAAGCAAAAATGGACAGCTATACAGGGAACCACTTTCCCATGATATAGCAATAACTGACCCTGTTTCAGGTATGACCCAGAGAAGTAAACTAGTTGTTTCTGCAAAATGTCCAGTAAACCTATTGGGCAGGGACCTTATGCAGATATTTGGCATAGCAGTAGTTCCAACTGTACAAGGTATGGAGGCACAGAGACAAATGGATACCTTTGTAGTGCGATCGGAGGGTGAAACCTTTTACTGGTACAGCCAGGACCTAGTCACGACTGGTCCAGGGGCAGTAACCGAGGAACTGATGAACGTAGCCATCAGTAAAGCCCCCTCCCTTGACACTGATTGACAGCATTTGTTACACTGTACTCTATACTACTGTACTACACCAGGACCTGATAGAGAGTATGAGCAAGAATTGTTTAGAAATCGTGCAACTAGATTGGTTTTGCGTACTTTGTACTGGGATACTGAGGGGAACAGTGTAGTTAGCTGTTCATTACCTCAAGAATTCCTTGCATTGTATAGATCAAATCAGCTACCACATGTCAGCTTGACAAAGAACAAAAGTGTCAAATGGGCAGATTTAGGAGAAAAAGTGACAAGATGGGAGAAACAGACTGATTTAGAACTGTCAGAACAAGGGATACAAAAACAAAAATTGAATTGGTTGACACAGACACATCCAGCTGTACACTTGCAATCTAGCGAGGACAGCTGATTGGCATTTTTATTAGAAGAAGAAGAAAAGGCCTTATGTGAAATTCCAACAACTCTTTGGTCAACAGGCAAGTCAGATGTAGGACTTATTCAAACAGCAGGACCAGTTACAATAACCCCAGTCAGCTTTTAGACCGCAGAAAAGACAATACCCTTTGAGAAAGGAAGCAGAAATAGGAGTTAAGCCTATAATAGCAGCATTACTCAAAGAAGGAGTACTGGTAGAATCTCTTGATTCACCATGTAATACACCCCTATTTCCTGTTAAAAAAGCAAACGGGGAATGGTGGATGGTACAAGATTTACAAGCTGTAAATAATGCAGTAATACCTAGAGCACCTACGGTGCCAGACCCACATACTTTGTTAAATGATTTAGAACCACAACAGAAGTATTTCTCTGTGGTAGATATTAGCAATGCTTTCTTTTCAATACCTATACATCCTGATAGTCAATATTGGTTTGCATTTACATTTCAGGGTAAAAGGTATCCGTATACTCGACTACCACAGGGATATTGTGAGAGCCCGACAATATTTGCACAAGAAATGGCTAGCAACCTGGCAGGGTTTACCCCACCGGGAGGTAGTCAAATTCTACTTTATGTAGATGACATCTTGCTAGCAGCCCCCACCCAGCAACAGTGCAGGGAGGATACTGTAGCATTATTGAAATTTTTAGCAACACAAGGACACAAAGTAAACAAAAGTAAGTTACAACTTTGGAAAAAACAAGTTAGATACCTAGGATATGTAATATCCAATGAAGGTAGAATACTAGATGAGGAAAGAAAAATAGCAATTTTGCAAGCACCCAAACCAACAACCAAGAAAGAAATGATGTCTTTCTTAGGTACAACTAATTTTTGTCGGAGCTGGATACCAAATTATGCTTTGGAATCTGCTCCACTGACTGATTTGATATATAAGACACCAATGGCAGCACAAGATATCTTACAATGGACACCCGAAGCAGCAACGGCTTTCTGCAGGTTGAAGCAGTTGATAGCTTCTTCATTGGTTTTAGGACTTCCAAATTATCACAAACGGTTCATTCAGACCGTAGATTGTAAGCAAGGGTATATGACATCAGTATTGATGCAACAACATGGGGACAAGCAATGCCCCATAGCCTACTATTCATCACAGTTAGATCCAGTGGTGCGATCCTTGCCTCACTGTGTACAAGCAGTAGTAGCAGCTGTGATGGCAGTACAGGCTTCGGCCTCAGTGGTGTTATTCCACCCTCTCACATTGAGAGTGCCTCATGCAGTTGCAATAATTTTACTGCAAGAGAAAGTGGCATACCTTTCTCCTGCTAGACATCTTTCATGTATGACTATACTGCTGAGCCAACCTCATATGACAATTGAACGATGTACGACGTTGAATCCATCAACATTACTTCCAACTCCTGTGGAGGGCACACCACACAGCTGCCTGCAGGAAATTGAACAGTTAGCTTTACCTAGACAAGATCTTACAGATATGCCCTTGGATAATGCCGAGGTGACATATTACGTGGACAGCTCATGCAGAAGGGTCCTACAGGAAGAATCTGGTGGGGTATGCAGTAGTTACAGACACTGAAATTTTAGAAGCTCAATCCTTACCACACAACTTATCTGCACAAGCAGCAGAATTGATAGCTTTGACGAGGGCATGTACTTTAGCAAAAAACAAGAGTGTGAACATATATACTGATAGTCAGTATGCTTTTTCTACAGTACATGTATTTGCACAACAATGGAAAAATAGAGGAATGATAACATCTAGTGGAAAACCTATTAATCATGCGCAATTTATTTTGGAGTTATTAGAATCTATTCAGTTACCTACCAAAGTAGCTATTTGTAAATGTGTAGCTCATACAAAACAATGGGATAAGATTTCGAAAGGCAATGCACGAGCTGATGCAGCTGCAAAGCAAGTAGCCTCAGACTCAGAAACTTTACTTCTAAATGAGGAATTACAACCCTCTGAGATTTTAGATTTAGACATGTTAAAAACAATGCAGGTGCTTACTACAAAAGCAGAGAAGCAAAAATGGGTAAAACGAGGTGCAATTCTTGAGAATGGACTGTACATTTCCAATGAAAGAAAACCGATATTGCCGTCTAATTTATTTAGATATGCAGCTTTGTTGAGCCATGGGCAGTGCCATGTCTCAACAGGGGGGATGGTACAGTTAGTAAATCGAATATTCCAAACATATGGATACACAAATTACACAAAAAAATTTTGTGCAGCTTGTCATACTTGTAACAAGCATCACGCACAAGGGGCATTTAAAATCAAGCAAGGAAGTTTTCCTATACCACCATACCCGTTCCATACTATTTGTATGGATTTCATAGAATTGAATAAATGTGAAGGGAAAAAGTTTTGTTTAGTTATTGTAGACATGTTTCTAAATGGGTAGAAGCTTTTCCAACCAAAAACCTGGATGCAGCAACAGTGGCGAAAGCCCTGATAAAAGAAGTAATCCCTAGATTTGGCATTCCGGAGAGGATTTATAGTGACAATGGCACACATTTTGTGAATCAAATGATTCACCAGCTTGGGAGATTTTTTGGTATCTCCTTAAAGAACCATTGTGCTTACCACCCACAGTCAGCAGGACTGGTGGAAAGATACAATGGTACCCTAAAGAATAAACTTAGGAAACTAGTTGAGGAAACCCAAGAGAACTGGATATACTGTCTGCCTTTGGCACTGCTGAGTATGAGAACGGTTCCAAATGTAAAGGGTTTGACTCCCTTTGAAATGGTTTTTGGGAGAGCATATTATGTGCCTCAGTGGAAAGCTCTCATGCCTGCAGAGCAAGAGGCTGACAGTTCATTAGCTAGTTATATGAGGAAACTGTTAACAAATAAATCTGTTTTGCAGTTTAACTCTTTTTCAGATAAGGAACAGACCAGACCGGTGGAAGCAGTCTTGGCTCCTGGGACATGCGTCTGGCTGAAAGTGACGAAAAGGAAGAATTGGGTGAGTCCAAAGTGGGAGGGACCGTACCAGGTTCTGTTGGCAACGCCTACTGCAGTTAGAGTGGCCGAGAGGACGTTCTGGGTTCATTTAACGCATTGTAAACCAGTAAAGAACTTTCAACTTGATAAAAACTTTGTGACCGATATACAACCAGACCAAGATGGCCAAAAACAAAGCGAATAGAAGTTTAGATCAACCCCAGAGATGTTGCATAATCATTTTGTTGAGTGTACATTTATTGACTGTAATTGTGACAATTTTCCTCTTGCTGTGGTTTATCCTACACACAACCACACAAGTGAAAGTGGGAAGGCGTGATGAAACGTCTATAGACTGGCATTCAAATTTTAACACATACCTGGCCATGAAACGCGTATATGCAGAGACTATGAACATTTCAAATTGCTGGGTTTGTACAGCTATACCGACAGCATATGGAGGACTGATAATGTCCGCTGTCCCTTTGGGGATAAATGAGACTTGGGAGAATTTACTTTTTGATACAGGAACTGTGAGATCACAGGACAAAATAGCTTTATTTTTACCTGTCACACAAGAAGGAGTTGTATGTTTCTACAAAAATGACACTCTCCAGGTGGGCTGGAGCAATTGTAATATAACCATATCTTACCGATGTTATATTAAGAATAGTAATGGCAATACTTTTTGCAATACTAATTATGACTCGTATTTAAACTCATTGTAAACAACTATGAGTGACATTCAAAAAAATCCAGTTTTGTTTAAACAATTGTCAGTTATAGATCAAAAAATGTTTCATGCAGGGCTGATGCGTATTAGTACTAAAGTAGAAAACTGTTATTTTATTTGTGGGAAAAAGGCATATAAATGGTTACCTGAGAATTGGTTCGGCAGTTGTTTTTTGGGTTACTTGGTTCCAGCAATAAGACATACTGCAGAATTACCTTTGGGTAAGATACGAAATGTGAGAGAAGCAGCCCAAAAACCCGAAGGTCCAGTTAAGAAACCTGTGAATCCAGTTGGGAAAATCGAAGCTGGTTGGAAAGATCATAATTCAGTAAAAGACAAAAGCGAATTGACTCATATGGACTTAAGTGACAGTGTTATATCCTGGGCAGGAATATTCCCAGCCTATGGAGCAGTCAAATCGATCTGGGAGCTGAGGAAGTTGTGAAAACTTCTCGAAGTAATGAGTAATGCAACTTTTTCCACCCTAGAACTGGTGACTGATGAACTAAATGCAATGAGAACTGTTGTGCTACAAAATCGGATGGCTCTTGACTTCACCCTAGCGGCGAGAGGTGGTACGTGCGCGCTTATGAAAGAAGAATGCTGTGCTTATATACCTGACAATCGTCATGAGATAAATAACCACCTAGAGGTAATTCAGCAAGTATCAGCCATGACTGAACCAGGCCCAAACCCACTAATGGACTTTTTCCAGAATCTATTTGGGGGGTGGGGTTCCATCCTAATGAATATTCTGATTGCCATTTGTGTGGGTATACTCCTAATAGGAGCATGTGTTTGCTGTGGAATTCCCTGCATGAAAAGATTAATCAAAGATTGTTGTTGATGTATCTGTTACTGAAACTTTTTACCAAAATATTGAGATTGAAAGATTGATCTCAGATGACGCTTTTTCTGAAGTAAGGATTGAATGACTCACCTAGCTGAAAATCCCGAGTGGAAAAGGCTAGGAGATGAAATGACACTATGCATACTTCAAAATAGAATAAAAAGTATTAATAGGGGGGAAAATGTTAGGAAAATGTGTATTTGAATACATGAGAAATGTTAGTTTAAAAGCAAAGTAGTATATAATGCATTTTATTCTATTAATCATATAGTAGTAAATTAATTCATGTCTAAATGTGAAGTAGTTTTGAAACTGCAGTGTGGCTTGAAGCAAAGCTGATCTCTGACCCTGGCAGAATGCTAGCTTAGCAAGTTTTAATGTTTATGCTTTTCACAAGTGATTATCTGCTGGGTCAGGAAATTAAATGTGTGAAATAATGAAATCTTCTGCTCTTTCCTGTTGGAATGATCTGGCCTTGTATATGTGTTACTAAGATAGCAGCTGTGTGTGAAAGTGTAACAGAGAACAAAGACATGCATTAAAAGACTGAAGCTGCTATTGTATTCGAACTGATATGAAACCTTGAACAAGTAACTTTACAGAAAGACATTATGACTGACCAGCTGGATAGCAAGGCCATATTGTATCTAGAGGAAAAGTTTTTAAAATATACAGCATCAGCAAGACTTAATGAATGAAGAATTGTAAGCTAAAGTGATGTAGATGCCCTGTGACATATCACGTCAGTAAGGTGGGCATAGCTTAAATGTTAAACCTATATAAAATTGTGTGCTTCCTGTTTCATGTCAGACAAAATTCTGTACTTGTATGTTTTTTGCCTCCTGGTGTACACTAGTAAACTTTTGAATCTGAACCTCCTGTGTATTGAATTCTTAATTTTATTTAACACAGATCACTAAAGCCAATAACTCTGCTGGTGAAGCACTATTCTCTTGCACCATAGCCAAATTATGGAACTCCCTCCCACCCACAATTACCACCATACCATCATGTACCCACTTCAAAACTTTACTAAAAGCGCACCTATAAACATGCTGGCTATGCCCTTGCAACTCCCACTCTAATATCACCCTCCCCATCCAACCACTACCTTTCTTTCCACTCCACTAACTACTTTGATTATAGCAAGCTCAGATGCTCATAAGCCAGTACTTATTATACAGCAGGAACTTCTTGTAACATTTGTTAATGTCTGTTATGTACTTCACAGATAAAGATTCTAGTTGTCTATTGATGTACTATGTTCTTCATCTGTAAATATGTTGTAAGTAATTGCTATGTAAATTGTTAATCGCTATGTAATCCAATGTAACTACTGTCTGTTTATTTTAACTGTGGAGCTTTTCTCCCCGGGCCTCCGCTGAAAATGGACCTACGTCCAGTCGGACACTCCCGGTCAACAAATATAAATAAAATGAAATAAATAAAATAAAATAAAATAAATTGTAAGTGTACTGGGTGGCACACATCACATGTTTGTGTATAACACACACACACACAGAGGCTTTGGTGTTGATGCAATACACAGACAATACTGTACACATGGATGCACTTAATTTTGCAGTGAACCCATTTTATCCTATGTAATTCCACCAAGACAAAACAGGCAAAACATCTCATCAGTAAATAATCAGTCTGCTAGTTTAATGTCATTGATGATGGTACTGGCAGGGTATATGTCCTCTTCCCCAATGTAGTGCAATCCTGGAGTTGGTAAACATAGGTGTGTTGGTGGGGGTGGCACAGCCCTCCACTTTGGGGTGGTGTGGAACTGCACATAGTGTGATTGACAACTACGTAACCTGTTAACATAAACTGTACAGCATTACAGCAGACTAAGCAGGGGGATACACACAACAATAACCCCAATGAGGGTGGCTGTGCCCACAACATCCACACCCAAGTATATATACCAACTCCAGTATTGCTGTACAGCTGTGCAGTGGGGAAGAGGACATTTACACATCTACTACTAGTTTTGATGGAATGAACTTCCACAAGCTGATTCCTTTGAATGTTAGCATTTGCCAGTCAGTTCTCAGACAGATGACCTCCTGGGACATGTATTTTCTGCAAACTGAAGTAGATCCCTTCACGTACACACACACTTACTTGGCAACACTGAGAGTAGAACCCCTACCTATGTACTTATTGCTACTACTGTGTTTGGCCTTAATTGCACACACCACACAGGTTTTAGGATGAGGTGTGTCCCGAGTTTCTTGTTAAGTGAAGAACATCACCAGGCCTTGTACAGTATGGTAATGGGGGATGTACTGGGTGTTACTGAGCAATACATAGTATGACATACTGTCACTCACACTTTGACAAACACATAACAGTCATAGACACATCTGAGAGACCTGGGTTTATCAGTGCAAACTACCTTGTTAGTAAGTCCATTCTGTTACAGATAATTTGCACACAGCACATGCATCATTGGGCTGGATAGTGTAATCAGTTACCTGTATGGTTGATGGTGACAGTGGTCCTCATACAGTGGAACTTGGGACATGTACTGAGGGTACCATGGTGTAAAGACAGTATACCCAGTACACACACCCCACACTGGATATTTTACTCACTGAAA